>NC_134897.1:34010979-34118479 GCF_041734735.1 Babylonia areolata
TATATATATATATATATATATATATATATATATATATATATATACAGACAGAGGAACAGAGGCAGGCAGACATTGCTGTCTATAAAACAACATCAGCTCGGCTAGGTGCTCAGTTCACCACAACGCTTAAGAAAAATAAATAAATAAATAAATAAGGTCGAGATGGAAGGGATGTCACAATGTCTACATCATTCTCCACTCCAGTGTGTATATAAACAGGCTCTCTCCTTTTGTAGCCCTTTTACTCTGTGTGTGTGTGTGTGTGTGTGTGTGTATGTTTGTGTGTGTGTGTCTTTGTGTGTGTGTGTGTGTGTGTGTGCGCGCGTGTATGTGTGTGTGTGTGTGTGTGTGTGTGTGTGTGTGTGTGCATGTGCCGCGTGTGTGTGTGTGTGTGTGTGTGTGTGTGTGTGTGTGTGTGTGTGTGTGTGTGTGTGTGTGTGTCAGTGTGTGTGTGTCAGTGTGTGTGTGTGTGTCTGTATGTCTGTATGTCTGTCCGAGTCTGTCTTTCTGTCTGTCTGTATCTCAATGTCTGTCCAGTGTGTCATTTTGTGATTTAATTACTACTCGTCCTTACGTGCATTTTTTTTCAGTAAAGCGCTATAACTATCATAAGAAAAAACAAACAAACCAACATAACAATAATAATAATAATAATAAGTGCCATTTGCTGCTGCTGTTGCTGCCTATGCTAAAACTGCTGATGCTATACCAGTGCTATTGGTGTTACTGTCACCGTTGCCGCGACTACAGCTACTGCTGCTGCTGCTACGAGTTCTGCTATTACTGCTACTTCTACTACTGCTACTACTACACGCTGTCCGCACGACAGACAGCAGGATCCCGAAGATGCTCTTATATGGCCAGCTGAAGGAAGGCCACCGCGAACTTGGAAGACCCTGCAAGCGCTTCAAGGACACCTTGAAGACAAACCTCAAAGCCTGTGACATAGACATCGCTTCCTGGGAAACTGATGCCCTTGACCGCTCTCGCTGGAGGATGCTGTGCTCTAGTGGCATAAAGACGTTTGAAAACAAGAGAACGCTGGCCATTAAATTAAAGAGAAGCGTGAGCGAAGGAAGCAGGGCTCAACTTCTGGCAACACCTGTGGGAAGTGCTGCGCATCCAGAATCGGCCTCTTCTCCCATATCATGAGGACACACACCGACAGATAAGCCTGCCAGCCTACTCGTCCGTCGGTCCGACGGGAGACTCCATCACTGCTGCTGCACGGCGCCGCTGCTGCTGCTAGCCTGTGACGTTATCTTCAGCTGACTCCAAGAAACGTCTGTGGTCCTCCCAGCTCTGTCCAGCTTGATCAGTGGCGGCGGCTTTTTGACTCACTTGTGTAAACAAAGTGAGTCTATGTTTTAACCCGGTGTTCGGTTGTGTGTGTGTGTGTGTGTGTGTGTGTGTGTGTGTGTGTGTCCGTGGTAAACTTTAACATTGACATTTTCTCTGCAAATACTTTGTCAGTTGACACCAAATTAGGCATAAAAATAGGAAACATTCAGTTCTTTTTAGTCATCTTGTTTAAAACAATATTGCACCTCTGGGATGGGCACAAAAAAATTAAAAAATGAAGCCTAATTATATGCAAACTGCATTTACTGTTATATTTATATTTTTTGTATTCTCTAAACTTGGCACTTTGATCTGATATTCGACCCAACAACAAGAGCAGTCATAATTATCATTTTTTGTTCAAACAGGAACTTCTTTTGCTAAGCATGGAAGTTTTATTTATTTTACAAACATTTTGGTGCAGATAGTAAAAAAAGGAAATTACTCTAATTAATGCTAGGGGACTTAATTTGCTTTAAACTGATCTTTCTCATCTTAAACATTACATTTTGAAACAAGAGAGGCAAGGCCTTCGAGACTCACTTGTGATGCACTTCTTTTTTTTTAATCCAAGCTTTTTATGTATTGAGTATAATTTCAAAATGTAATGTTTAAGATGAGAAAGATCAGTTTAAAGCAAACTAAGTCCCCTAGCATTAATTACAGAGTAATTTCCCTTATTTTGCTGTCTGCACCAAAACGTTTGCAATAAACAAAACTTCCATGCTTAGCAAAAGAAGTTCCTGTTTGAACAAAAAATGATAATAATGACAGATCTTTTGTTGGGTCGAATATCAGATCAAAGTGCCAAGTTTAGAGAATACAAAAAATATAAATATAACAGTAAATGCATTATACTCAATACATAAAAAGCTTGGATTTTTTTTTTTTTTTAAGTGTATCACAAGTGAGTCTTGAAGGCCTTGCCTCTCTTGTATTTTTTTTCTTCTTCTTTTTCTTTTCTTAATTTAATCAACAGGAATAAAGATAATATCGGTGAATCAGCAAATAAATTAATATGACTAGCTCTGTGTCTAGTCTCGAAGAGCGTAGTAATAAAAATTAAAAAAACGCTCGCTGTCTCTGCTGGTCTGTCTCTCGCTCTCATTGTCTCTCGCTCTCGCTGACTCTCTCCCTCCCTGTCTGTCTGTCTCTCTCTCGCTCTCTCTGTCTCTCCCTCTCTGTCTGTCTGTCTCTCTCTGTCTGTCTCTTCCTCTCGCTATCTCTCTCTCCCTCTCTGTCTCTCTGCCTCTCTCTCACGCTATCTGTCTCTCGCTCTCTCTGTCTCTCTCGCCTCTCGCTATCTCTCTCCCTCCCCCCTCTCTCTCTGTCTCTTTCACTCTGTCTCTCTCGCGCGCGCTCTCTCTCTCCCTCCCCCCCTCTCTCTCTCTCTCCCTCCCTCTCTCTCTCTGTCAAAATGAAAGACTGATACAACCCGCGCTTCCCTCTCAGATCTGGCCTTGAACTGTTCTGTTCCGTATAAAAAGAAGACTGTGCATCCCCAAACAGACCGCTAGAGCGGTGTCGCGCGTAGAATTTCCTACTACTCCAATTCTGGCAGTTATAGCCTGTCTAAAAATAGGATTTTTTTTTCGATGAGGGAAGGGGACGCAGGGGGTGGGGGGTGGGGGTGTGAGGGGGGGGGGCGAGGGGGAATGGTATGGGACTCATCTGAACGTAACACTGAAGTACATTTCCAATAAACTAAATACAAAGCTGATTCCCGGTCAGTTTATTGCATATGGGTTTAGTTGTTGTTGTTGTTGTTGTTGTTTCCTTCACAATTGATTTGATATAAGATATTTCTGTTTTGTGTAATAGTATATCGTAGTATACAAAAGCTTTTGTCTTTTTTTTTCAAAAAACAAAACAAAACAAAACAAAACAAACAAACAAAAAAAAACCCAAAAAAACACCACCACCTTTAGTTTAAAGAATTGACAGCTATTACCAACCCTTTATTTTGCGCATTTCGGTCTGTCGAAGAAACGTTTGTGGTCAATCTTAAAATTTGTATTGCTAAATAACAATTCAGCTTACGGCTTTTTTCCATTCTTTTTCTCTTTTCTTCTTCTTTTTTTCTAATAGAGATTATGCTGCGAAAACGTCTTACGAAGGTATTGTTGGTATTCACTTATTTTCAAAAGCGTTCAGGGTCGTGGTTGTTCATGAAGTCAACTTCCTGGGCACAAAGAAAAGAACAAAGTGTCCCTACCCATCTGGGGATGTGAGTGTTCACATGCATTTCTGAACCACGCTCATTTTGGGGCGTTGATAAACATCTCAGTGTAAGGTGTACGCCATTTTGAATGTAATGCACAGACTATTTTTCTCTTTATTTTTGTCGAATTTCTTTCTTTTTTGTTGTTGTTGATGTTGTTGTTGTGTTGTAGTTTTTGTCCTGCACAAACGCATGAAACAGGCGTTTGCAATTGTGTTTTAGTGTCCAGAAACTAATGACTTTCCGTGACATAAATAATCATTTTGATACACTGAGCAATTATGCCGCCAAAGGGCGTTGCAGTCCTTTGCAGCAACCAGGTCTTAGAGATTCCGGACTTACTTCGACTGAAAAAACGTATCTGTTATATTCATTTCGGTCATTTGCAGTACTAAGATCATTGGTGAACCAAAGTCTTAGGATTTATACTTCGGGAGATTTAATATCTGTTGTTGTTGTTGCTGTTGCTGCTGCTGTTTTTTCCTTTAATGAGGAAAGTGTATAACCGCTGAGATTTCCTGCTACCCATCCATACGTGAAGATTTTATTTTAACTCTATGATCGAGAAAACAGAATCAAAATTAATTCGTGTAAGAAACGGTTTTCATTGGATGCTCTGTCTTCATTCAGAGCATAGGAAATATCGACAGCTAGCTAACTGGTTTGATTCTAAATACAGAATCAACACTTTGCCGTGGATAACAAATATAAACACTCACAAACGGTTCTGATGCACAAACCAGATGCACCTCAAACAAAAGTGCCAGTCATCATAATCATCTTCAGCCTCTCGCCTCCTCTTTCAAAGTGAAATAGGCCGTGCAAGAGTAAACACAGACACAGACACAGGCACAGACTGAGGGGTGTGGGGGGAGACACACACACACACACACACACACACACACACACACGGTAGTATATGCATGCATCCTTTAAAATACACACGCTGTAACAGGAAATGATCAGTTCTGTGTGCATTATTCCCAGACCTGGCCACACGTCTACAGGTCCAGTTCTCAAACACACGTCAGCACTGTGCTCTTTTTTTTCTTTTTTCACCAACTGCATACAGAGCTGTTTGACAAGGTGCTTGATTTTATTACACTGACTCCTTCTTTTGATAGGCATAGAGGAGATAGGTGTGTGTGTGAATTTGACTTTTTAAGGGTAATGGGGAGTGTAGATATATCTATCAGTCCAACATCATCATTTTAGATGAACAGACTATAAATGAATAAACGATGGGGAGTATATAGAGAGTGTGTGATGACAGGGGGTGGGAAGTTGATGTGTGGAACCAGTGTGTGTGCGTGCGTGCGTGTGTGTGTGTGTGTGGAGGAACTGGGTGAGTGTGGATGTGTGCGTGCATGCGTGTGTGCGCGTGTGTTTGCCTGGATGTGTGTGTGTATGTGTGTGTGTGTGTGTGTGTCTTTGGTGGAAGTCCGTGGTAAGTAAAGACGGGTGGTAGGGGAAGTGGGATCACGGGAGGAATTCATTCTGTCCGCAGACATGGAGAGAAGGAATGGTAGATAAGAATAGTTTGTCTCCTCTCGTCATCCACTGTTCGCTGGTATCCAACTCCCCGCGTCGCCTATTATGAAAACGAAGTCGTAACTTCGGGTATACCAAAGACCACGTTATATCGGTGTAGGGGTTTACTCAGTCCTGTGCGTTACCCGAGGTCACTGAATCACGCTGAAGACGTTTGAATGGTGCAAACATCAAGGTTATTCTTTCTCCAATGTGTGTGTGTGTGTGTGTGGTGTGGTGTGGTGTGGTGTGGTGTGGTGTGTGTGTGTGTTGTTTTTAACCTTACCTTTCGAACTCCGTTTTCTTTATATCAGTCTTTTCATCATTGTTTCCATCCTTCAATTTTCTTTATCCCCACCCCTACCCCCACACCACCTTTTTCGTTTCTTTCTTCCCCTTCCTTTTTTTTCACTTTTTTTCCATTGTCTTTGTTTCTGCCATTTTTGCTTTTTTTCTGAAAAAAATCTTGAACTTTTCTGAATGCTCAGTGGAGGATGACTACGAGTGATCCAATAAAATTGTCAACGAGAAACCTACGACGTTTCCTGCGAATCTTCTGGTTCAATACCATCTCTAATCAACACCTACTCGCCCAGTGCAATCCAAAGAACACGGAGACCATTACGAGAAGGTGGCACAAATAGACTGGGCACGTCATGCGAAGAGAGCAAGGTCACATCACCCGGAGAGCCCTACCAGTGGACACCAGAAGGTAGACAGACACGAGGAAAGATCGTCAAAGAGCAACATGAAGCAGAACTCAAGGCCTGAAGCACACCAGCGGCACCATTCAGAGACTCCGCCCCAAACATACGAGAGTGGTGGATAGTCTTCGTTGCTGCACTGTATGCCAGAAAGCATATTAGGCATTGATCGTAAAAATAGATAAATAAATAAATATAATAAATAAAACCTTGCCGTAGTATTTTTTCCCCTGATTGAGTTGAGCTTGCCGTTGGTCGTGGGTATGTACGGATAAATAAATGAACTGCTAAAACCTTGCCGTACATTTATTATTTTCCCTGAAGAACTTGAACTTTGTCGCCGCCGGGTAATAGTACGTCGTGGGTATGTGCGGGCCTAAGAAATTAGTGACAAAAGGTGAGGAATTCCGGGAACACACACACACACACACACACACACACACACACACACAGATTAAACAATGTTTACAATTTCGGCTGGTGTCTGAAAATATAATGTTTGCGAAACAGGAATAAATCGAATGTTTCTTCAATCATAGGAGGGGACGTAACTCCATCTGTAATAAAGCAAGTATAAAAACAGTATTCATTTCCCTTAGTCCAGAGCATGGTAAATTGATCTGAATGAAAATTTATGATCGTTTGTCAAAACAATTAACACTTGATTCATCATTCCTGGGACTCAGTTTATTTTTTCAACACATATGTGGCAATAAACGATACAGTACAAAACCCTGCACTGAGGTAGACAGGACTGTGAATACATTACATTAACAACAAATTTTTTTTTAAAACACTTAGTCCTTAGAGGTAGACAGGACTGTGAATACATTACATTAACAACAATTTTTTTTTAAAACACTTAGTGCTTACTGAACAGCATGTCATATTTAAATTGAGCTGTAGTGAGGTAATAAATACTGCCGCCCCTCTCATACGAGAATAAATAAGTCTTCTCTTTTTTGTCTTTTTTTTCTCCTTTGGCTGCTGCTTATCTCAACTGATTTTTCACAAAATGGACACAAAAAACTACAAAGTAGGAAACAACATTAACAAAGCATTCCAACTAAATTAGTCATAATATGTAATGCTTCTTCTGTGGTTTCACACCCACTCTTTAGGATTTTCACAAGAAATAAAAAGGACACAAAAAACAATATAGGAAACAACATTGACAAAGCATTTCAACTAAATTTGACAGTGATAATGTGTAATGCTCCATCTGTGGTTTCACACCCACTCTTCCACAAATTCCAGTTACACATAATCTTAGACATACTGGTGAATTCATGTGGGCACATCAGACATATGAGTGCACACACACACACACACACACACACACACACATTTCTGTTTCCGTTTCTCGCAGATGTTTCACTGCGTTGGTACAAATTCATATGCACTACACCACATCTGCTAGGCAGATAGCCTGACCAGCAGCATAACCTAACATGCTTAGTCAAGCCTTAGGTGCAAGTACATTTATAATATTTGTACCTATCAGAAGTGATTTCTTTGACAGGATTTTGCCAGAGGACAACTCTTTTGCTGCCATGGGTTCTTTTGCAGTGCACCAAGTGCGTGCTGCATGTGGGACCTCAGTTTATGGTCTCATCTGAATGACTGGACGCTCAGTTTGATTTTTCCTGTCAAACTTGGGGGAAAGGGTGATGGCAGGAATCGAACCCAGATCCTCACGGACACATTTTCGGCAAATGAGCGTCTTAACCATTCTGCCACCTTCCTTTTCACACATTCCACATTGACACACCTCACTGCATGATGTATTGTATTCATTCACCCTTCTTTTCACACATTCCACATTGACACACCTCACTGCATGATGTACTGTATTCATTCACCCTTCTTTTCACACATTCCACATTGACACACCTCACTGCATGATGTGTTGTATTCATTCACCCTTCTTTTCACACATTCCACATTGACACACCTCACTGCATGATGTATCGTATTCATTCACCCTTCTTTTCACACATTCCACATTGGCACACCTCACTGCATGATGTACTGTATTCATTCACCCTTCTTTTCACACATTCCACATTGACAACCTCACTGCATGATGTACTGTATTAATTCACTCTTCTTTTCACACATTCCACATTGACACACCTCACTGCATGATGTGTTGTATTCATTCACCCTTCTTTTCACACAGTCCACACTGACACACCTCACTGCATGATGTATCGTATTCATTCACCCTTCTTTTCACACATTCCACATTGACACACCTCACTGCATGATGTATCGTATTCATTCACCCTTCTTTTCACACATTCCACATTGACACACCTCACTGCATGATGTGTTGTATTCATTCACCCTTCTTTTCACACATTCCACATTGACACACCTCACTGCATGATGTATCGTATTCATTCACCCTTCTTTTCACACATTCCACATTGACACACCTCACTGCATGATGTATTGTATTCATTCACTCTTCTTTTCACACATTCCACATTGACACACCTCACTGCATGATGTGTTGTATTCATTCACTCTTCTTTTCACACATTCCACATTGACACACCTCACTGCATGATGTGATGTATTCATTCACTCTTCTTTTCACACATTCCACATTGACACACCTCACTGCATGATGTACTTTATTCATTCACCCTTCTTTTCACACATTCCACATTGACACACCTCACTGCATGATGTATTGTATTCATTCACTCTTCTTTTCACACATTCCACATTGACACACCTCACTGCATGATGTGTTGTATTCATTCACTCTTCTTTTGCATTTGTGGGCTGCCAACTCCCTCATTCACCTGAATACTCATAGAATTGTACGAGTGGGTTTTTCTTTAGTATGACCGTTTTTACCTCGGCATGTAGCCAATCATACTCTGTTTTCCTGGTGTGTGCTTGTTAGGTATGTTCTTATTCCCATATAACCCACCGAAGACTGATTATGAATTACAGGATCTTTAATCATGTATTTGATCTTCTGCACAAGTATATATTCATGAAAAGGGTTCAAGTTGTAGCCAGTCTGCATATCTGGGAGATCAGTAAAAATCTTTTTGGATTTTGTATTTCTTTTTATCACAGCATATTTCTCTGTGTAAATTCGGGCTGCTCTCCCCAGGGAGCAACACCCTCTTTTTTGTGTGTGTGTACTTTTTCCCGCGTGCAGTTTTATTTGTTTTTCCTATTGAAGTGGATTTTTCTACAGAATTTTGCCAGGAACAACCCTTTTGTTGACGTGGGTTCTTTTACGTGCACTAAGTGCATGCTGTACACAGGACCTCAGTTTATTGTCTCATCCGAATGACTAGCGTCCAGACCACCACTCAAGGTCTAGTGGAGGGGGAGAAAATATCGGCGACTGAGCCGTGATTCAAACCAGTGCTCTAAGATTCTCTCGCTTCCTAGGCGGACGCGTTACCTCTAAGCCATCACTCCACATCTTCATCCTTAACCCACCAGGTACACCGAAACCAGGTATCAAACTCGGGAAACTTGGATGAGATTCCAGCACTCTCAGTTAGAGCCTAACCATTCCACCCCTGCACCCACCACTGTATTCATTCATGGTAGGTTATCAAGTTCATATCAAAAACGAAAAACAGTTGGGTTTTTTTGTTGTTGTTGTTGTTGTTTTTTAGTGTACTCTGGTACACTTGGTCAAAAGACATAACTCATTCCCTCTGCTCTCTCTGGCAGAAACATTTCATCAAACAAGTGTCATGCTCTTATCAACAGAAAAAAGTCATAAAATTACTTATTGTTTTTGCCCAATATCACTATCACAGTTACTGATAAGGATTAAAACATAAATGCACAAAAATAATACACAACTCAAAATAATATGTTGATGCCTAACACCAAGTTAATAGGTACATGTACACATGTATCAATAATATTCAGAACTTCCAAACAACAAGCAGCTATATGAAATCATACTCAGTGCTCAACAACAAACAATAGATAATTTTGTATTTGTATTTGTATTTATTTTTATCACAAAGTTTTCTCTGTGTGAAATTTGGGCTGTTCTCCCCATGGAGAGCACAACACTACACTACAGCGCCACCCATTTTTAAAAATTGTTTCCTGCTTACAGTTTTTAATTTGTTTTTCCAATCGAAGTGGATTTTTCTACAGAATTTTGCCAGGAACAACCCTTTTGATGCCGTGGGTTCTTTTACATGTGCTAAGTGCATGCTGCACATGGGACCTCGGTTTATCGTCTCATCCGAATGACTAGCATCCAGACTACCACTCAAGGTCTAGTGGAGGGGGAGAAAATATTGGCGGCTAAGCCATGATTCGAACCAGCGCGCTCAGATTCTCTCGCTTCCTAGGCGGACGCGTTACCTCCAGGCCATCACTCCACAATGACACTATGGAACTGGAAATCTCTAGGTATATGTGGGTGAGAGAGAAAGACTCAGACAGAGAGAGCGAATGAGCAAACACGGATAACTGATAAATATGTGGAGAACGAAAGGCAAAATAATCTGTTTGACAGTAGGTTAACAACTGGCTCATTTCAGTAAAAATTATAATATAAAAACTATAATTCTTAACTAAATGCTGGAGGTTTCCCAAAATACCTGAGGTTAAACAAATGCTTTGTTGAAACAGTTCCTTCTAAAACTGTCTCTTACTTTTGGCAAGACATTTGACATGATGACAAATTCCACATTGCTGCTGAACTGTCATGACATGAAGGTGATGAAATCCTGAACTGCATATTCTTTATTTCCCTGATTTTTCTAATTGTGTATAATATGTGTATGATTTGTATGTTTATAAAAAATGAATAAAAAATATTGATAAAAAAATATATATATATTACATGTGTCATGTATGCATATAAAATTGAATGAAAAACTATTGATTAAAAAAAATATGTATAATTTCTTATATATCAACATCTATCTATCTATTATTTGTTCTATCTATCTATCTATCTATAAGAAATCAAAGTGAAAACTGTTGAATTCCCTGAGAATTTCAGCCGAGTCAGTATAATAAAAGAATCTTCTTTAAGTTACAAGAGGAGTGATTCAGACTATATATATATTATATATATATATATATATACATAACCATCAGCAAAATCCACCAAGAGACAGCCGATGTTTCTTGGCACTCTTCAACTTGCGTTTTTCTGACAATGAAGAGTAGTTGGTGAGGGAGGTCAGAGAAACATTTCTCTCTGGCGTCCTGAACCTGGGTGACTGTGGAACCTGCGAGGGACTGGGACAAGGTGACACAAAGGTGGGCTGCGAGTCTGGAACAATGTCAGTCATCTGCGTCACGTCAGACGATTGACCTGGGCCAACAGCTGGGATCAGGAACTTCTTTCTTCTGACTGTCGGAGAGCCGTGCGGTGGCATGTCTTGCAGCGATAAGACGGAACTGTTTCTTGAGACAGACTGTCTCTGTGACAGATTCGCAACAGGAGGACGTGGCTGTGGTTGTGAAGAAACTGACTCTGTATGTGTAACTCTTTCTGAAACCGGGCCTCGGGAGAATTGGGGTGAAAAGAAATTCAGCCTCTTGGACGATGACGGTCTGTGGTGTGGTTCCTTTTGTGATGACGTGATAAATGAGTGATCTGAATCAGGGGTGTTTCTGTTACTTTCGCTACGCCTCTGACCTTGAGAAGGAGTCAGTGCCGGAGAAGCCAGTGTGGAGTTTTGAGAAGGGATCAGATGGGGAGAGGCGGGGGGTATGGGGGCGAACAGGTCCTGTGAGCCAAAAAAATCATCATCATCATCCTGAGACAAATTCTGGGGAGGCAACATTGTTTCCTCCTCCGATTCCTGAAACAGATCATAACTCATCTCTCCCTCAACCACACCTGGAGGGGTGTTCTCACTGTCAGAGTCACCCTGCATTGCACTGAAGGCCACGTCAGCAGATATCGTCTCAGGTTTTTGGGGTTTGACCATTTTGGACAGAACGTCGTTGATGCGTGAATTCTGCTGCTGATGCTCTGCTGTGTTGAAGACGCCGTGTAGTGCTGTGTTGTCCACATCATCGTCGTCATTGTCGTCATCACCACTGCCTTCTTCAGCCTTCCTTTTCTGGCCCTTCCTTTCCTGCACTCTGCGAATCTTTGATTTCAGATTCTCCAGCAGCTGGGCATATTTTTCTTCCTGAAACAGTGAATAACAAAAAAAGTCATGACATAAATTTTTGTTTGTTTGTTGTTGTTTTTTTGGGGGTTTTTTTGTGTTTTTTTTGTTTGTTTGTTTTTTTATAAAAGGGAAAGGTTCTGTGAATCAAATAATATAAAATATAAATTATTGGTAATCATTTATAATTCATGGAAATATATTCCTGCTGGATTAAAAGACTAGTACAGTAGTTCGAACACACACACACACACACACACACACACACGAACATACACACACACACACATACAACACACACACACACAGAGTCTAACTCTAAGCCCCTTCCCCTCCCCAACTCCTACCATCTCCACACCCACACACCTCTGCATGCTGAATGCTCTCCTTGCAGACATACTCACATAGCTGGGATGCACAGATTGATTTAAAAAAAAGAAAAAAACAAAAAAACAACTGATTAACATGTGATTTCAAGAAATCTTGCATACACTGTGTGCAGACTATTCACATCAATCTTGACAAAATTATGGTCTGAAACTTTAAATCATCTCTAGAGACTGTTACAAAAGGAATCAACTCACCTTTTAAATAAAGTGTAAACTTTACAGTTCATCACCTTCAGTAAATTCCCAACCTCTATGAAAAGATCTGCTGCTTCCGATAATGCTTGTGTTCAAAGCTAAAAACTTGGTGATAATACTGCATCGTGCCCCTTTTAGACCAGTATCAGGTAGATAGTACACCCTTTAAATTTGAACAAGCAGAGCCAGAATATGTGTGTGTGTGTGTGTGTGTGTGTGTGTGTGTGTGTGTGTGTGTGCGCCTTTTCTTTTAAAAGGGTTGGAGTCATGGCAGAAGGAGGCAAAAGCAAAATGGAGAAAAGAAAAGTGGCAAGTGATTTTTTTTTTTTAAATTTACCTTCAAGGTGTCAACATTCCCCCAAAACTTTTCTCATCGAAATGATTTTTTTTTTTTTCAAAATTTTTTTAGTCTAATTTCAGATGAGATAGTTTTACTTTTCCAAATTTGTTCTCTCTCTCACAGCCTGTGTTTCTCTGTCTAAATGTACTTGAATACAAATCAGTAATAACATAAATATAATAAAACAAATGAATACTAAAATTAGATAATAATGAATAAAATTTTAATTTCTAATTCATTGAATAACTAGTAATATACATAGAGATGAATAATGAACCAGGAACTTACCCGCTTTACGATCAGTTCCGACATTTGCGGCTGCGGCTTCATACACTCCAGATGCACACTGGTGAAGGCACTGGCTTCATAACTGTCAATGCTCGGCACCACTCCATCCAGCAGCGACAGCCCTTCACTCACAAGGCTGATGGTATTCCCACTGTCTCTGTCTGATGGACAGCGTGAAGTGTTCTGGGACTGTGTGCGCTCAGCAGAAGAGTGGAGATGAAAGGCTTGGCAGCTCCCACATAAAAGATCATCCTTCTCGATACCAGCTTTGATGCAGGCATCAGTGTCGTCTCCACACAAAGAACATCTTTCTGTCGTTTGTTCATCTTCCTCACTGTTGAACAACTGTTGCCGGAAAGCTCGAAGTCTCTGTCCTCTCAACTTTTTTGTTCTCAGAGCACGTTTCAGTGAGCTCACCTGTTTCTGAAGGTGCTCCAACCAAGAGTTGACGTGGTCCTGAACATCCAAGGGCACTTGGTGATCTCTCTTCCCCGGAGGAGGGACGCCAGTTTTGATGGCAGTGCGGGCACTGTCTGGAGTGCCGTACTGCTGAAAGTAAAGCTCGCCATAGCAGTCAGCTTGGTAGGTGAGGAAAGAGCTGGGTAAGGACCCCTTGGCGACAGCCAACCCTGCCAGGGACATCTTCAGGCGTTCCTCCAGCAGCAAGGGATCCACGGCCCTGTGGAAACAAGCGTAGTGCTGGTTGTCGCTGATGTCGCTCATCTTGGACAGTCGCCAGGGGCTGAGCGACGTGGTGACAGAGAGCCCGTTGCCATGGTTAAACGGGTAGCACATGACTTCCGCAGGGTGCTGGCTCCCTGCCAAAACCACCCCCCTCCTTTCCCCGCCCTCTGTGTGGTAGTCCATGGAGGTCAGGTACTGCACAGGTCCCTTCAGGTCCGGGTACCACTGCATGACTGGGGACCCCCCGAACCGCTGGTCAACCACAAACACACACTGACTGGTGGCCACCACATGCAGTGGACAGCCATTGCCATGGCGACACACTGCCATGATGCACTCCCTGTTGTGCACCAGGGGGCTGGGGAGGCCCAGCAGATCCACAGAGCTGCGGAATCCATCGCGCTGGTCCACCATCTGCACCGCTGTCCTGTCGGCCAGAACCAGCTGACGCGGGTGGCCGGCATAGTAAGCACAGCACCAGGAATCACAGCATTCAAACCTCGGTGGTTTCTCCACAGTCCTCACCACTCCTTGCCTGGCAGACCACAGCTTCACCATGCCAGACTCCCCACAAAACACACCCTCACCTGGCAGGTATGGGCTGACACAAACTGACGTTGGCATTTTATCTTCTGCACTGAAGCTGCACCTGCCAAGATATGTAAACTTCAATTTGTTTGACTCTGATAAAGTATTTCCATAACAAGGACGGCTACAGACACCAGCAGTACCTCCAGTCACAGGATACTCATCAGACTCATTCCCCTCAAAACGAAGATGAACATCCACGCAGTCTGCCTTTGGAATGGAAAAAACAGAGCAGGAGTCCTCCTGTCTGGTGGCCACAAACACATTCTCCCGCACAGCGGCAGCATCCACCTGAAACATTCTCTTCCCCTTCCTTTCAGCCGCCACACAGGACTCCACCAGATGTGAATCAGATGGGCTTGCTATCGTCAGCGCCAGCCGGTCCAAGTCCTGTCCCTGTGCGTGGAACAGGAAGTGTCTGACGCTCACTCCATCAGTGTTCTGAACGCAGCTGACCAGACCACCACTGTAATCAGAGTTGTGGGCGCGGAGTGAAGGCTGCTGGGAAAGGTCCGTGTACAGGTGCAGCATGTTTGACACACTGCTCATCAAGCTCCCCTCCATCGTTTCCAGTTGATCTTCAGAGATCATATCATTGTCGCTGATCTTGTCAAGGGTCTTCTTTACTATCTGGAAAAGCCTGTTCGACTGGATCAGGAAAAAAAAGAGGAGTATTTTATTCAGTACATAGTAAAAAAAAAACAATAACTATCCAATGGGTATATATCATAAATATATATATATATATATAATATATATCCATAGAATTGAACACTGCAAAAATATGTATATCTATTTCAAATACAGGTATAATACTAATACTTTGACCAAACTACTACTTCTTCCTCGTTCGCCTCCCATTAGATGAGCAGCCCGGTGTCCTCAATGAAGGCTGCAGTCCGTCGCAGCTCCTCCAGGGTGCCATACAGTTTGGCTTCCACTGCTGTCGGTGTTCGCCAGTACTTCCTCCTGGATGCTGCATGTGTCCTACAGTCTTGAAGGATGTGGTTGACTGTCACTGGTCCCTCACCACAAGGGCACTCTCCACTCTGTCCAATGACAAATTTTGTGTGCATGTGGTGGAGCAGGCAGTTGTGTCCAGTCCTCAGGCGGAAGATCTTGACCTGTTCCCGTCGTTCCAGCAAATGGTATCTGTCTTCTGGGTTATATTTGGGGTGCTGGAGGCGCCACTTTATTCCTTGCTGTGCCTTGATGATTGTCTTGATTTCATCGTATGACACCAGTTTGTTGGCCTGATCCTTCTGTGCACCGTCTTTTGCCAGAATGTCCGCTTTTTCGTTGCCTCTGATGCCACAGTGTGCTGGTACCCATTGTATCACCACTTTCTCCACTCTGGCACTCAGGGCAACAAGGGCTAAAGTGAGATGGTTCTGTTCTTTGCAGCAGGAGTTCTTGAGGGCTTGGAGCATGGAGAGAGCGTCTGAGAACACCACCACCTGCCCTGTTGTTCTTGTGGAGTTCTGTGAGACTGTTGTGGCTGCCTCACAGAGGGCTTCTCGCTCAGCTCGGAAGTTGGTGGAGTATTTTCCTGTTGGGATTACAATTTCTTCATCTCCATCTTTGTATCGGAGGTAAATTCCAGCTCCACCATCCCTCATTGCTTCTGTGGCGGAGCCATCTGTAAAGACATGGGTCCAATCTTCCTGGGGGTACTGGTTGCAGATGTACTCCATGGCCAGGGCCTTCCTTTGGGTGTCTGACTGTATTCCTCTCTTCTCCACTCCGGGAATGCTGGTGACGACTGTTGGGAACACCTGCCTCTTCCAAGATTGGTGGGTGACATTTGCCAGGATAGGCTTTGCTTCGTGTTCCATCAAGACTGGGGTTTGTCTTTCAAGGCATCTTGACTGGTGGATGAAGCTGCCTCTTTTCAGCCAGCTCTTGGTGGGTCTGCTCATTCTGTTGTTCATTGAATGGTTTTCAAGGCGTTTGATTTTGCTGCCTGGATGAGCAAACCAAAGCACCAGAATTTCCAATAGCTCAGAGAATTACCAGGAACTCTGAATTTACTCATAAGGATACTGGTGTAAATTGTAATTCTGCACACACAAAAATGTACCACTCACCCTTGCCCCTCGTTTGGTTGAGGATGACACTTGTTCCAGAGATCGGGAAAACTTTTTGACTTTGGCAGGCAGGTAGGGGAGGTCTCTAATGACATCATCCCTCAGCGGACAGTGCACTGGAACAACATATCTTTCCATGATAGTTTTTTGTTTATATTTTTTTAAGTTTTACTGTAGTCTAATAGAACCAAACTGAATACATTTATTTTTGTACACAATTGTACACTGCCTCCTTCCTACTTCCACCCACCCGCATTCTGTTCTTTAAAAAAAAAAAAAAAAAAAAAAGTCTTTTCATTCTTTAAACTAATAAAACAACCTCTCTCTCTCTCTCTCTCTCTCTCTCTCTATTTCTCCCTCTATTTCCTCAGATCAGATGATCTCATATATGTGGAATAAGTGCATATGATGTGCATAACAGTATACATGTGTGTGTTTTACTAACAAGACAAAAATGTTTATAATTTACTTTCCTCAGGAATATGATGCCATATGATTTGTTTACAACAACTGTCACTGAAATTGCAATTCCCCCATATCTAGAGGGCCTTAAGGCTGAAATGACAATACAATATATGTCAGTCTCAGTGTCAGTGTCTTTCCTCACATCATCAATGCATGCAAGCTAATACTTGTGAAACGAGAACATTTCCAGACAAATCTATATATAAAAAAAAGATGAAAATAATGATAATTGAAAGGAAAGGAAAATAACCTACTTCTAATCCATGCAGTTACTGAACAGCATCCTGTGAACTTTCAAAATGTCAGAACTGAGAAGAGGGTGACTGAGAGGGAGCATGTTAGTGACAGAAAGATTGTGTGTATGTATTGTTTCATGTGAGGCACTTTCAGCTCATTATATGAGGAGTTTGACCCATACAAGTACTTTCTATTATCATTATTATTACTGGGTGAATATGGGCATGCACGCGCCCGCACACACACACACACACACACACACACACACACACACACACACACCATATACTCATGCACACACCATTCCCATCTCACCACCAACTCCCTTCAACAACAAACAACATGAAGTGGAACAATTTGCAGTCACACACGACACCAACCTTTGGCGGGGATCTGAGACAACGGAATGGTGGGGATACGGGCACACAGCACGGACCGGTCTGGCACCTTGTTATGCTGTCTCTGAGCCGTGTACACTAAAGTCTGAGAGCTGTTGCTGTCATCCTGCTTCACATCCACGTGCCCGCTGCGCCCATAATCTTGAAAAACCACGCGGAACCTCTTCCTGAAAACATTATGCGACAACCCTGCTAAACGTCTGTTAAAATCACACGGGAAAAAAGTAGGAAGGTCCATGGCGAATCTGCCTTAAAGTGGGGTGGTTTGTCGATTTTGGGGAGAGCAAACACATGCTCACCAATTTGAGAACTAAGAAGGGAGGTCATTCTCAGAAACAGGTTCGTTTACGGTTGTCTTTAATTTCCGCTTGCGAGTCGAAAGATTATGTGAGAAACAGTGGTGTAAATAATTGTTGAAGGCGCCTATTTTGTACAGGTGGATGAGGCACTGAACTGCATTCAGAAGTTTGTGAGTTCGAGTCCGGATTGCCCAAAATAAAAGCTCATATGTTGTTTCAGCATCCAAAATTATTGCACCTATTGGTTACATTTCCATGGTTTTCCGAATACGAAAAAAGCAAGATGGTGGCACGTTAGTTTAGATCTATAAAAATATAGCACTTTGGCAATAAGTCGAGTGTGCTAATACAAGGGATGACACAAACTCGATTTCCACCCAAGCAAATGTGCAATGCACACCACGTAAATTTCAACTGTGTTGACAAAAATTGTTAAACCCATGAAGTGGGTACCGTTCCATGGAAGTGAAACGCAGTGCCAGCTCTTCCGTTGTCTGCCAGTCATACAACCTGGAATGGGTGTCAGTGTTAAACTTGAATGTAATTATCACAATGTACCGAACCGTGATAACCTGAGAACAATATAGTCCCCGACTCATGTCTGAGAACCAACCCGGTCCAGTTTGTGCCAGCCTTTTCCATCTCCAGTTCTATGAATTAACAATGCTGTGAGACGCCTGCTGCATATCCACTTGTATACAAATATAGCCTCTTGAAATCGTGGCTTCTTCTGTAACTGACTAGCTGTGCTGCAAACAGATTCTAACTTGATCCGACAATCGGTGCAAACGCACGTTCACCTCCGCCTAACTGCGAACGGATGCTGTATTTATAGTTGACGTTTTTTCCACAAGAAGCATGAAAGTGAAAATCAAAAGTGGGTACAAATATACCTTTCATTTCAATCGATTGCCGTTTACAATTAATGTCGGTTATTACATTTAAAAAGACTTAAGCACCAAAATTTTTTTTTTGAATGGTCAATTTTGTGAGATAATGGCTGAATTATTCGAGATGTCATTATATTTCTGAAGATGTTGACATAATACAGGAGGTAAGGGATCATACAAATTGGCCGCCCGATTAAGATATGATGGGATGCCAAGGACATCACAACTGAACATTTCATTTCAAATGTTGAGAAAAATGATTTCCAGGAAAACAGAAAGGGTGTGTCTGCAGTGGGTTATGAAGTTGTTGCACATTTTTTTTTTTTATTTTTTCAGCTGTGCAAAAAATAGCAGTTTTAGGTTCAATGCGTTATGGGCATGCAATGTGGTGAAATAATTTCCCGTCCAGGAAGTTAACCGAATTCAAAATAATTTTCTTTATTTATTTCAATAATGGTCCTTATAATCAAAAGAGATACACGAGAAAACAGTTTTTAATGGTTTATTGACAATTAATGATCAACAAAAGAAGTGATTAAGCTATGTACTGGGAATGACAAAAGAGAGAGAGGCTTGTATTTAGTCAAGGTAATATTGGAAACGCAACGACAGGTGAAAGGGTGAGATCAGGTAACTGGGATGATGACCAACAAAGAGCTGACTGAAAAATTAACAGATGTTAATGCTGAAATATACAGAAAATAGTGCTCTTTAAAAATGATTTGAAAGTTCACAAAGTGTAATTTGTTAATAGTTATAGGGTGAGAACAGCACGAAAGGTGTGTTTTCTATTAACGTGATATATTGGCAAAAACAAAAAAAGATTGAATTGGATGTTGATGGGAATATAAATTCTGTATTTTGCAGTTTTGATGAATGACACAGACCAGACTGCGTGATTGTAACTGTAATTTTATAGGAATGTATTGAAGACAAAAGGTGGGAGTGTTTAAGCTATGTTTGCAAAGTGACTCAGACAAAAGGTGGTACATTTAAGCGGAAGATGTCTTCATTTGTTGACAGCTGGACAGCAGAGGCAATGAAAGAGTTGGGTTGCATATACGATCACCTGTGCATTAGCGCATCAGAATTTAGATGTGTTCATGTTTGATGAAGGCACAGGAATGAATAGGTGTTTGTGGGTTGTTTTCAAGATGCGTATTTGATTTGAAAACAATGTTACACACACTAGCAATAGACCACCCGCTTCCAATCATGTGCCCGGAGCATGCAGATAATTGTTAATGGAACAGGTTTCTGAACAACACATTTTCAGGGTAATCAAACAGCAAACTATTTTGGGATAGTGCTGTGCACACAGGTACTGGTTTATATATGTCTTTCAAATATAACACTCGTCTTGGTTAATATGTCACCAAATGCTAGCATCAGTTTGAGTTGTACGATTCAAATTTGGGTAAGGGGCGAAAGGGCAGACGCAGATTTTACGACATAAGTGATTATGAGACAATGAGGCATGCATGGTGACATATTGGAAAGGACTTTGGAACTCAAATCTGTGGATGAGTGTTTGGGTCTTGCATTTCTGATAAATTGAAGGAATTACAAGATAAGTAATGTGCCATTTAAAAGTTTTGGACTGGAAACAAAAGTTACAAAAAGACTGTCCCATTTTTTGTTTTGGAAAAGATACGATTGAAAAGAAGGACCTTCAGATGGTATAAGAAGTATAGGACGACTGAAAATTATAATGCTTATGCACGTGCTCGAAATCAGGTTAAGAGGGCATTACGAAAAGCTACCAAGGAAAAAGAGATGTCTATTGCAAAGAACATTAAAAGTGACCCAAAGAGACTGTTTAATTATATTGCATCACAAACTAAACCAAAGGAGATTATTCCGAACTTAAGCACACCTGGTGGAACTTTAACTAACAATGACAAAGAAAAGGCTGAGGTCCTAAATTTGTTTTTCTCTAGTGTTTTCACAGTGGAAGATGTCACCAATGTTCCTTCTTTTGAGTCAGAATGCAAGGCTTCAACAGATTATGTTGAAGTTTCAGAAAAGATTATTAGTGACAAACTTTCACAGTTAAAGGTAAATAAATCCACTGGTCCTGATGGAATGCACCCTTATTTGCTAAAAGAATTACATAATAGTTTAGCTATTCCCTTAAAGATTCTGTTTGTTAAGACTGTATCATATGGTAAGATCCCACAGGCATGGAAAGTAGCACAAGTAAAACCAATATTTAAGAAAGGTAACAAACAAGACCCTGGAAACTATCGACCAGTAAGTTTGACATCGGTTGTATGTAAAGTTTTTGAAGGTTTCATACGTGATACTTTGAATAAACATTTGATTGATAACAACTTACTGTCTGATTATCAGTTTGGCTTTACCAGTGGTAGATCCTGTGTGACTCAGTTGTTGAATACTGTACATGACTGGATGCAGTCACTTGAAAACAATAAACCAATGGATGTAATTTATCTGGACTTACAGAAGGCGTTCGATAAAGTTCCACATAATAGGTTAATTGCTAAATTGCAAGGGTACGGTATTTCTGGTAAATTGTTGGAATGGATAAAAGATTTCTTAGATGAGAGAACACAGTACGTATCAGTAGGGACTGAGTCATCGTGTCCTGTTAAGGTGAGTAGTGGTGTTCCCCAAGGCAGTGTCTTGGGGCCCACACTCTTTGTATATTATATAAATGACATGCCTGACATACTAGACTGTTTTGTGAAAATCTTTGCAGACGATACAAAGATCTATGAGGAAGTAGATTCTGATGTCGGTAGATTGAAATTACAAGTTAGTATTGATAATTTAGTACACTGGACTGATAGATGGCAAATTAAATTTAATAACAATAAATGTAAAGTTTTACACGTAGGCAGAAATAATCCACATTATAAGTATTATATGAATGGTACGGACTTGCAGGAGACTTCATCGGAGAGAGATCTTGGAGTCATTGTTGACTCTGGTCTCTCTTTTGATGTTCATATTAATGAAACCATTAAAAAAGCCAATAGATTGACCGGAATGCTAGTTGGAAACATACAGTGTAAAAGTAAAGACATAATGGTGCCATTATTTAAGTCATTAGTCAGGCCAGTCTTAGAATATGGGAATGTTGTTTGGAATACGGGTTTAGTGAAACATACAGACAGTATTGAAAATGTTCAACGAAGATTCACTAAAAGAATCATTGGCTTTGCTGATATGGACTATGAAAGTAGGTTGCAAGCACTTAAGTTACCTAGTTTAGAATATAGAAGACTGCGTGGTGATTTAATAGAGATGTATAAAATGACACATGGATTATATGACAGCAGAACCATAAACTCTTTGTTTACATTGAATGAGAACAGTACCACAAGAGGCCATTCATACAAACTATTAAAAGTTTCAGTTAAAACTTCCAGATTTGCACATTTCTTTACTAACAGAGTAACAAATGTTTGGAACAATTTGTCACAAGATGTTGTTTCCGCAGGAACAGTGAATACATTTAAAAATTATCTTGATATTCATTTGAAAAATTTAAATTACAAAACTCATTTACATATTTATTGATTTTTCAAGCATTGCGCACTCAATGTTGAAAAATGCATCAGACATATGTGGGGACTCTCTTTTTCTTCCCCACATCAAGCGGGCAAAAGGCCTCGTCAGGCCTGCACGCCTTGATATGATATGATATGATATGATATGGTACAGACTCGTGAAGAAAGTCGCGCGCGCTGAAACACACACACACACTCACACATTTAGATTTGTTTTCCTGGTTTTCCAACTTTCCTACTACTTATTTCAGAATGTGCCCTTTTCATTGCCAGTGAGGTTTTTTCCACTGTAAAACTGATGCAAATAAATGAAAATGATACAGAATACATACCAGATTACGATTTTTTTCCTGACTAAATTTATGGTCGACTGATTGGTCATTTAT
Organism: Babylonia areolata; assembly: GCF_041734735.1. Taxonomy (NCBI): domain Eukaryota; kingdom Metazoa; phylum Mollusca; class Gastropoda; order Neogastropoda; family Buccinidae; genus Babylonia; species Babylonia areolata. The sequence goes on from NC_134897.1 coordinate 34,033,698, forward strand.
TTTATTTGAAGTTGTTGACATTGAATCACAATGGTAGGGTGCTAAGGCTATCCATCTAAATGTGGCCCAGCCAGCCATTAAAGTAATGGGGTGCCCAAGGCACTTATTACAACTGACACTTTCATTCAGTGTAAAGCTGAAGTTTCAAAAAAGATCCATTTCATGAAAACAGAAAAGGGTGTGTCTGTCAGTGTGGTTCATGACAGTTGTACTTGTACGATTTTTTTTTTTTTTTTTTTTTTTTTTTTTAGTCTTTGAAATGTAATGAATATTGTTATGTTGTTGTTTTTTCACATGCTCATACTGGGGCATTGCTGTGGTGAACCGTACCATCATTTCACTGTTCACAGGGTAAGTTGATTTCACTGTTAGTGTTACATACATTAAATCTTTTCTTTTTATTTAATATTCGATTTTATTTTACATGTAGTCTTAGCTACAAAAGAGGATACAGAGAAAAGACATGTATTTTAAGCTGGTGTTATTGAGAATTATGATCAACAAAAGAAGTGTATTTTAAGCTGATGTTACTGGGAATGACAATAGAGAAGAGGCTTGTAGTTTAAGTCAACGGTATTGGGAATGACGACAGGTGAAAGGTGTGTATTTTGATTCAGTGTTACTGGGATTGATGACCAACAAAAGAGGTGTACTTTGAAAAAAAGTTTAAGCAGATGTTAATGGGAATAATTACAGAGAAAAGGTGTCTCTTCTAAATCAGTGTTATTGTGAATGACTGCTGTCAAAAGTTGTAGATTTTTTAAATCACTTATGTTACTTACTGCGGATGACAACAGACAAAGGTGTGTATTTCATGTCAGTGTTATTGCAAATGATTACAGACAAAAGATGTGTAATTTAAGCGGATGTTAATGGGAATGATGACAAAGTGTGTATTTTAAGTCGATGTTATTGTGTAATGACTACAGACAGTAGGCATGTATTTTAACTTAGTCAATGTTATTAGGAATGATGACAGACAAAAGGTGTGGATTTTAAATCGCTGATGTTACTGCAAATGACTACAGACAAAAGGTGTGTATTTCATTTTTAAGCGGATGATTCTGTGCATTTGTGACAGCTGGACAGCAGTGGCCACATGGAGGTGGGTTGCCAATGACGACAACTGTGGCATTTGCCGCATGCCATTTGATGGCTGCTGTCCTGACTGTAAGCTGCCAGGAGATGACTGCCCACTAGGTCAGTTCTTGTGAGGTTTCAGTTTCTCAAGGAGGCGTCACTTTGTTCTGACAAATACATATGCATACACCACATCTGCTAGGCAGATGCCTGACGGCAGCTTAACCCAATGCACTAGTCAGGCCTGGAGTGCATGCATATAATTGTTAACCTAGAAGAGAGGATTTCTCATACAGAATTTTGCCAAAGGGTAACACTTATGCTGCCAAGGGTTCTTTTTCAGTGCGCCAAGTGCATGCTGCACACAGGTCCTCGGTTTATTATCTCATTCAAATGACTAGACACTCAGTCTTGGTTTATTATCTCATACAAATGACTAGACACTCAGTTTGATTTTCCAGTCAAATTTGGGAGAAGGGGTGAGACCGGGATTCGAACCCAGACCTTCACAGACACTGAAAAGTGTATTGGCAGATAAGTGTCATGACTATTCTGCAACCTTCCTCTCTATCAGGACTTTGGATGACATTTTTTGTGGGTCTGCTTGCCATCATTATTATAAACTGTTATGATAATTATAAAGTAGGGGGGACATGTTGCCTTTTAAACTCATTCGGTACTGAAAGAGCCTATGGCATCCCCACAGGGAGACAGAATTAACCTGTGTTCAGTGAAAATTCTGGTAGCTTGAGAATATCTTGTACATTTTGTCAGTGATGTCTTCGGTGTTTGTTCCAGTGTGGGGCCAGTGTTCTCACTGTTTCCACATCCACTGCATCGTCAAGTGGCTCAACTCTCAGCAGGTCCATCAGCCATGTCCCATGTGTCGGCAAGAATGGAAATTCAAAGAGTGAAGCAGACCCAGTGTTTTTGACCTTGTTTTGTTTTTTTGGGGGGGGGGTTGTCGTTATAAAAGTGCTGTGTGTCTATAAAAGTGAAACACCGAAGACTGGAATGTGTGATTGTTTTGTTCTTTTGTAGTCTTTTTTTCTGTTGTTTTTTTTTTAATTTGTGCTGAATGTCTATATCGATATATCCAAATGAAAGATGCTATACCAAAACAACTTAGTTTCCACAGTAGGCTTGTGGTGTGTTTGGTTTTTTTGTTTGTTTCCGTTGCTGTTCTTCCTTTAGAAAAATTAATAAACCAGTGTTGTTTTTCCTCATACATGTGATTTGTCCAGTTTTAGCAGCCGAGAATCTTCATCATATATGTAGAGATGATAATGCAACATGTATGCTGTGATTTAACGCGAAAGACTGGTTTGAATAAATACAGGCTATTGGAAATTTCTTCATGAGCACAAATGGTTGTTATTAATGCTAATTAATTGTTAATGTGAAGTTCTTCTGTGGCAAGATTTTTTTTTATTTGAAACAAATGATACATAAATAAATTTTCATTGTTAAGTGTGTGTGTGATGTGGCAATTGTAAAGGTGGAGAGAGACTTGCAGATTGTGTTAAGAAGAGAAAGCAAGTGGCTTTGGTTTGAGATTTGGTAAACAAACTGAATTAAAGTCAGCCTCCACAGGAACAGAATATTGAGGAAGAGGAGAGAGCGACCTGTCACTGGATGAAAGGGTAAAGAATAAAGTTTGACTGATGTGACTGAAATATTTGTTTTTCTGCAGTCTGTTTTGATTGATTGATTAATTGATATGTATACTTTTTAGTGCCCATCCTCAGGCAGAGACCAAGCTCTAACTACTTTACAGAGTCATTTGCACAACAGGCTGCCTACCTGGGTTGAGCCAACTGAGAGCTGCCTTTAGACGCTCATCATTCGTTTCCAGTGGGGGGCAGAAAAAGAGTAAAGAGCTTTGAGGAAGACGGCTCTGGATCTTTTTCCGACAATGTATGGACCAGGGTCAATAACAAACTATTATCAACCTTAGCTTACACTTTTCAGCCTATTCTTGAATGCCTGCTGTGAATAAGCGTCAATGCATGTTTTCTAAAATCCATATTTTCTGAAGGTTTTCTTTGCATTTTAGAGTGATGTTAACAAAATGTAAGTCACACACATGCATGTACGGGCACACACACACACACACGTGTATGTATATATATTGATATATATATAGATATGCACACACAAACACACCCATATCCATTTGTGAATCACAATCCTGAACACATTCTGACACTAGTGACAATGACCCTTATCCATGAGCCAAGTCCCAGCAAGCAGCTTGACTTAACCTTCACTGGTTATCATGGGTCGTACACGACCCAGAAGGGTACAAAAACACAAATAGCTCAGCCAATTCTTAAGATTTTTCTACGAAATTTTCAGAAATGCTTCCTACACCTAAAAGGCCAACTTTTGCCAAAAAATGGAAAAAAAAACTTCATTAATTAGTTAATGAGTAATTAAAGGTGGCATTTTAACTACACACGGACGCTTGTGTGGGTCGTGTATGAACCATGCTTTTTTAAGAGGAAAAAAACGTGGTCACCCCTCGAAAGCTCGTGTGGGTCATGCACGACCCATACCTTTTTAAAAGTGATTTCTTCAGGTTTAATTTGCAATTAGTGAAGGAAAATCAAGAAGTTTTACTTTCAATAGCCTCACTACCCCACTACTCTCGCACTACTCCCCGCCCCGTCCCTTTCGCCTGTCTTCAGCTTCCATCCCTTTCTCTAACAGCATGTACCTGTGTGACTGAATATCTTTGATTGTGCGTGTATAGGATGCTTTGAATCATCTCTCTCGCTGTCTGTCTGTCTCTCTGTCTCAGTCTCTTTGTGTGTGTGTGTGTGTCTCTCTCTCTCTCTATCTCTGCATAAGTAGGGTTTGTATGCATGTGCATGTGGTGTTGTGCGTTTGTGTGTGTGATCAGTTGTGTGTGAGTGTGTGTGTGCATGTGCGTGTGTGTGAATGCATGAGTATGTGTTTCTTCTGAGTGTATGTGTTTGTGTGAGTCTCTGTGTGCGTGTGCGAGCACATGTGTGTTTAATCAGTTGAGTCTGTGTGTGCATGTGCGAGCGCATGTGTGTGTAATCAGTTGTTACGATACGTTTTCCTTTCCTATATTTTGTTATAAGCTTTGGATGAATATACAGGTTTTTGTCTCTTTACAAAGTATGGGTCGTGCACGACCCACACAAGCTTTGGAGGAATATACAGGGTTTTTTCTCTAAAAGGTATTGGTCGTGGACGACCCACATGAGCTTCGTGTGTAGTCAAAAGCGACAGCAGTATGGGTCGTGGACGATCCACATGAACTTCTGTGTGTAGTCAAAAGCGACAGCCAGCGAAGGTTAAGCAGCAACTATGAGGTCATTGACCTCAAATCTACCACATATCATGTCTTGATTTCAAGTGTAACTTTTTTCTTTTTAAACAAAGCCTGTAACTGTCAAAACTGATAGTATAGTTTGAATGACAAGGTTCTGTTCTCCCCTGTCTTCCCTCCTCCACTGTCCTTTGCTTGGTTCCAATAAAGTATTCAAAACATTTCCTGCTCCAAAGAAGAAAGTATATTGGATGCTTCCATATGCTTCGCCATCTCAATCTGTCTTCTCTCGTGACTCACATAATGACACACACACACACACATATATAATATATGATAATGATGTGAATACTTATATAGTGCCTATCCTTGGTTAGTGACCAAGCTCTACATGCTTTACAAACAGTGCAGTGAGTCATTTGCACAACAGGCTGCCTTCCCGGGTAGAGCCGACTGACAGCCGCCATTGGGCGCTCATCATTTGTTTCTTGTGTCATTCAATCAGGTTTCAGCTATGCACACATACACACTCCTACAGACATGTTACATTTTATGTGTATGAACTTTTTTCTTTGTATATTACCGTGTCATGTATGCAGCCATACTCTGCTTTCAGGGGTGTACATGCTGGGAATGTTATTGTTTCCATATCCCACTAAACATTGACATGGGTTACAGGGTCTTTAACGTGTGTATTTGATCTGCATGTGTGTACACACGAAAGGGGTTTCAGGCACTACATATCTGCACATCTGTAGACCTGATAGATTGGAAAGATCTCCACCCTTTACCCACCTGGCGCCATTACCGAGACTCTAACCCGTGACCCTCAGATTGAAAGTCTTACCACTCAGCTATTGCGCTTGTCTCACACACACACACACACACACACACACAGAGTTCAGAAAAGTAGGTCAATCGGTAAATCTGACCGCAAAAAAGTCTGGTGACGAAGTATAATCTCGGCTCAAAGATTACAATTGAGTTATATAACAAGTTTCATTGTGCTTGTCCCAGAAAAAAAACAACAAAGACCTATTTGCATAATGCCTCAGAACAATGGCATGTGGCCCCCTATTTATACACCTGACATGCTTCAAACTGCCAGAATCAGTCAATCTGGGGGGACAGGTCAGTTGCACGAACCCTTCAGTCACAAATGATGTTTTCTACTGTCTCCACTGTTATCTGCCTGCTGTTTACTTCGTTCTTATGTGGTGAGTCTTTGTCTCTCTTCTACTTCTGGCCACAAACGCCTGCACCGTGTGTGCATGCATGTATGACCCTATGTGCTACAAATTATGAAAGAATTTGTGGAGCAAAAACAACATATTCATGCAAGAACCACATCTATCAACAACAGAAAAAACACCAGAAGCCTGAAAAAGAATGAAAACAAATATAATTCATTCTGTAACCAGACCTATTAAAATTTTGTTTTCAAAACACCAACAAATGCTTGAAAAAGAAAGCAAATATAATTCATTATGTAAGCAGACCTATTTAGTAACACATTTTAGGAGAGACCTTGTAACTGAATGTGGGTTAACCAAAGGAGTGACTTCAACTCATGAATTCTTCACACTGATGATCCCATATAAAAGTTCACTTTAAATAATATGACTAAAAAGAAAATACAGACCAGATGACAAAATGTGCACTCATTACTTAATAGGGAAAGATGTCATCACAGCCTTAAAATTTGCAACGTCAGTCTGTGTATGTAACAATATGTAAAACCTTTTAGACTGATTGATTTATAATGATGTTGAACCCCTCTCCAATGTAAAAGTTTCAAGGTATCTGTGTTGTTTACAATATATTTATGTGCGTACATGCACGCATGTGTGCTGGTGTGCATGTGTGTGTATGTGTGCAGATACAGCACAAGGTTCTGACTGCCTAAAAGGATGGACAGCTTTTGGATTTTCTTGTTACACCATTATCCATCAACCTCTAAACTGGTTTGAGGGCATGGTGAGATCCTGCAACTTTGTGTGTGCGTGTGTGTGTGCATGTGTGCATACATGAGCGTGCGTGTATATGTGTGTTCATTTTATTATCATTATTATTATTATTATTATTCTTTATGGGGCATCCTTTCCTCATATCTCTGTTACCGATGCTGACTAAAAAAAACCCATCAAAACAGAAGGGGAAAATAATACACACACACACACGTTTTTTTTTCCTTTTTTTTTAAAGATATGCTTGGTACACAGAATGCCTTCACAACAGTGGACGATGGACGACGATGTATCAAAGATGACAATGAATGTAATCATGGTGATGACTAGAGAACGGTAGAATGGTGATGCTGGGGTGATGACAAAGATGATGGTGGCATGTGGATGGTAATGATGGTGATAATGAGGACAACACAATTATGAAGTGTTGAAATGACTGATGAGCTCACTAGAATGTCCAGAAATGAATGACATCATTATGATGTCCAGAAAGTGGTGACACTCTGTAGTTCTGACAGAGATAGTTTACCCTGTTGTGCAGAACGCCTGCAAGGCAGTGGGTGGGTCAATGGTGGAAATCGACTCCATGGAAGAAAACAGATTCCTCACTTCACTCATGCTGAAGGAGCATGGTGAGTTCAGAATAATAACTGGGCAGTGTGCAGTGGTTCATCAGATGTGGGGACAGAGTATGTGAGTGTGTGTGTGAATGTGAATGTAAATGTCTGCAAATGTGTGTGCGAGTGAGCGCATTATGCAGCACAGTTGTGTGTTTGGGTGCAAACCACAGCAGTGGTAGTGACTGAGGGTCATGTTGACAGTTGTTGGTTTTGATAGGAATCACAATGACAAAAATTGACAAAGAAGTGGACAGAGAGAGAGTGTTGCTAATGATGGATTTCACATTTTTTAAAAAGCCACCAACTCTCTCATGATTCAACCTATATTTGATTTTGAATAATTGTCTGAAAAGGAAGGGTGCTCAACTGCCTTTAAAAAACTAGTCTGTACAGACCAATACTGCTGCACAGAAAAACGGGAGATTTTTACTCAGGAAACATGAAATCATGCGACAGAGAATTATGTCTTCCAACAGTGCCTCATGCAACATACACTGCATCTCAACTATTCACCAGAACACAGTTGCAGTACATGCTGTGCATCGCAGCAGTCAACTTCCATGTACTTGGTAAAGGCTTACAGACAATCTGCAGCTGTTTAACAAATGAATAAAGAAAGAAAGAAAGAAAAACTTCACACAGCTGTCGGTCAACTGTGCAGCAGGTTACATAGCCATATCTTAGCATGTGGCCATTCATGACACTGATATACACATACAAACACACACACTGAATGTAATTATAGACTCAGACAAGTTTCTTATTATCTAATGACTATTGTATGAGATAATTTTGCTTGCACTTCCTTCGAAACAGACACGGGTGCCTGGATTGGGTTGGCGGACTTTCTTGTAGAGGGTGATTTCGTTTGGACTAGTTCCCAAGAGCCCATGGAGTTTGTGAGCTGGGATGTGGGGCAGCCAAGTGATCAAGGAGGGGATAACCAAGACTGTGGTAAACTCCGAAACAACGGGCACTGGGATGATGACTACTGCAGCAGCAAGCATTGGGTTTTGTGTGAAAAAGAGTATGTGACCTTGTTTTCTTTTCTGTTCTAGCTCATTCCTTTTCTTGCTCCTTTCTTTCTGTTCTTAAATCCCTTCTCCATTCTTTTTATATATATATATATATATTATTTCCTCTTGCTTTTCTTTCTGTTTTCTTCTACAAACCCTGAAAGACTCAGAACTATGGCAAATAGGACTGACAAAATTACTGCTTCTGATATTAAGGTGAGACAGAAAATGCTAACCTGGGTTTAGATTTTCCCTGTGGATGTCAGACATGAACCTGAAATGTGTGACATGCCAAAACAGTTATATTTTTTATAAAGATGAGGAAATGAACTTGAAATTCTAGTACATGAAGGTCACAGAGAATGCAAAATTTTCTGCCTGGTTTTACAGGCTTTTTCTACATCAAAGATAATGACATACTAAAACAATTAATGATTGACAATAATGTGAAACTACCAGGACACCATGGGTTTTCTTGCTTTCACATGATTCTGCAGCTGACCATTTTCCCAAGACCTTACAGACACCAGTGACAGTTGTAAAGTGCGATCATTTAGGAGGACTGGCAAGATCTTTGCAGTTATTTCCTACTATTTCTCAGTATCCTCAATTAATTGACTTTAGATTGGGTATGATCTCCAGGCCTTCCACAAAATGGTTGGGAGGCTAACTGGGTGGAGTGAACGGTTTTAAGAAATCATACAGCATGAGAGAAAGCCACTTACTTTTTACATCCTTCTTGAAGGACCAAGAAAAAATACTAAGGAGCTGTTGGAGGTATTACAAAGCTTCAGATACTTTTTTCTGTCCCATCTTTTGATTTTTTTCAAGTTTTCGTTAAAAAAAAAATAAAAAAAAAGCTGTGCTGTTCTTTAATACCTCTTAACTTCAACTCCTTTATTTGTGCTCACTAGAAAGACTGTGACGGAACTGATAGTAAAGACAGGTGAACAATGTCAGCTAATGTCAGAATACCTACTTCCTGGAGGTTATCGGCCGTAGCTACTTTCATTTTCTCCGCATAGGCGGATAGTAGTTTGCACAAGGCAGGAATGTCAGACCCCTGCCAGAGTCTGCACTAGTGGGTCATGGTAAGTATGTTAGATAAACGTAATTTTAGGAAGAAAATTTCCTTTTCTTCCTTATTGTGTTCTTGTTTTCTAAAAATAAAGAAAAATATCAAAAAATCTACAGGATTCATAAACAGATGGGAAAAAAAAAATCTTTTTCTGTCTTTTTTGTTCCAGCCCTGACCAAGATGTGATTGGATAGATGTTCTGATGATCCAGATGAACACGGGTTTGGACATCCCCACCATTTTCATTGCATTTTTCTGCACAAGCCTCTTTAATTGAGCTTGGAAATCATATGGTTTGATCATATTGCCCCAAACCATGTTTTTCGTTTGTATTTCTTTCTGTTCATATTCTACTGTTAATAAAAACAAATTTTCGTTCTTTGCTAAGTGGTCTAAGTTATCATTATGACAACTATTATTGACATAGTTTGTGATCAAAGCTGACAAGTTTATTTTATCTATATAAAAAAAGGGTGCAATTTCTGGATATGAAACAGACTTTCTAACATATGCTCACAATTACTGACATTTTATGTTAGGGATGGATGGTAGCTGTGGCAGCTGTGGATTTCATTCGTGAATGATTATTTGTGAAACCAATATCAGTAAAAGAGAAAGAAAACTGACTTTGCAGACAGACGCACTCTTGAGACAAACAAACAGAGATGCCAACCCCTGTCAAGTGTTTGTAGGAACAATCAGGAAATTTGGCAGGAACATTTTGAATATGGAAGGAACACTCAGACTCAGAGCCACACCAGCATACTACATTTTATCTACAAGGCATACAAACACTTGGGCCTACCTGCAACTTGGTATAACTGCTGCGATTAAGCTGACTGGTCCACTCAATGCTATTTCAATGTAAACACGCACGCGATTAGCTGAGCATCATCATGTGAGACCAAGGTTAGCAGTGACTGCCATGGCATCATGATCGATAGGTCTAGAGGGTCTGGGTAATATTACAGTGATTGATAGGTCTAGAGCGTCTGGGTAATATTACGACAGGAAAGCAAGTGACCATGCTATGTAGTCGAAAATGAACTCATCAGTACAATTTTAAGGTTGATGTAATGTCAGAACAAACAGCGATTGAGTGTAGCAAAATACGGTGAAATCGTAACAGTTGGCATCTCTGAACAAAGCCTGCATCCTGCTTAAAAGCCAATATTGAGCAAGTGGCACACACTGGGTGACAACATCAATACACCACACACCATAAACTGATGAAGTCATGCAAGTACAAGCACTGCAACAAAAGAAGTATAAACCAGAAACAGAAAAGCCCCTTTCAAACAAGAAATTAAGGAACAGGTACTTCATAAAAAGAAAGAAATGGAAGATAAGCTTCCAACATGGCTACAGAGTAAAATCATGACATTCTTCTTGATAATAGATCATGAGAGTAAGAAGACAGTACAACTGAAACTACAGATACAATTTATGCAGCAGCCCTGAAACACAGAAAACATAATACACATATTGATTTTCCTTCAGGGCAAAACACAAGCTTGTCCCTGTACAGTGTTCTGCTGTGGTTAATGTCTTACAAGATCTAGCGAAAAAAAAAAAAAGAAAAAAAAAAAAGACCATGGAAACATGGAAAAAAACATCTTCCAAGTATTGTTATAGTATTCAGTGTAAAAATTTTTTTAAACCTGCTTTTTTCTTCTCCTTCTCCCACCCTGTGTGTGTGTGTGTGTGTGTGTTTAAGATGAACTAATCATTTGGAAATGGGATGGTAAGCACATGTGATAAATGACAGTAATCAAACCAATGTCTTTTCATGTAGGAACTATTAATCTGGTCAAAATGTACTTGATGCTTGGTTTATGAATGTGAAATTTTTAATGGAATGAAAATGAGAAACACCCCCAGACATATATACACACACACAAATGAAGAGGCTAATACAAAAACTTAACATCCACCTGCAACTGAATTATTGTAAATATTACTAGCATTTATGAACCATCTGCAGTTGCATTATAAATATTAGTAACATTTAAGAGCCAACTATCGCTTCATATTACTGAGATTTGAGACCCATCTGCCATAACACTACGAGTCATCTGCTATTAGGCTACTGTCAACCATCAGCAGTCTGTTGTTACACTACATGAAGCTATGAGCCGAGCCATCTTCTGTTGACATTGTGTTATTCACAATCAGGAGCCATTTGTTGTTATATTTTGTCACTATTAGTACACTCAAGTCATCTGATGTACCATTACACTACCAACTTTCAAGAGCAATCTGGTGTACCATTACACTACTAACTTTCAAGAGCAATCTGGTATTACTATTACACTACTAGCTTTTGAGACCAACCTGGTGTTCCACTACACTACTAACTTTAAAGAGCAGTCTGGTGTACCATTACACTACTAACTTATATGAGCAGTCTGGTGTTCCATTACACTACTGACTTATAAGAGCAATCTGGTGTACCATTACACTACTAACTTATAAGAGCAGTCTGGTGTTCCATTACACTATAAACTTTCAAAAGCAATCTGGTGTTCCATTGCACTAACTTATAAGAGCAATCTGGTGTTCTATTACATACTAACTTTCAAGAGCAATCTGGTGTTCCACTACACTACTAACTTATAAGAGCAATCTGGTGTTCCATTACACTACTAACTTATAAGAGCAGTCTGGTGTTCCATTACACTACTAGCTTTTAAGAGCAATCTGGTGTTCCATTACACTACTAGCTTTTAAGAGCAATCTGGTGTTCCATTACACTACTAACTTATAAGAGCAATCTGGTGTTCCATTACACTACTAACTTTCAAGAGCAGCCTGGAGTTTCATTACACTACTGTCAAGAGCCATCTGCTGTTACATCATGTAGCTAAAATTGAAGAATTACCTTCTGTTACAAGTAATATTTAAAAGCAATATGCTATTACACTGCGTTGCTGACATTCCAGAGACATTGGCAGTTTTGATATTCCTGATATTCAAATGTTACATTATGTTAGTGACAGTCAAGAATTATGTCTGTTACAATGTCTTACCGATGTTAAATTATGTTACTTGAGAAACATCTGCTGTTACATTATGCTCACCTTGTTTATGCCAAACATAAGCTGTACTTTCATGGGACAAAATAACTTAGATAGATTCTCTTCTTTTCTTTATCAAGTTGTACTTAACATAATAAACAACACTAAAATGTACACACACAAACACACACACAAAAAAAATCAATTACATACGAATTACACGTGACATTTCATACACTTTGTGTTTACATTCATAAAATCAGATGAAAATACTATTAAGATTTTAATTATCATTAATCTTTCCTTCTGATAATAATAAAATTACCAATGGTAGATAAAATTTAGGAGCATGTAAGATAACTTGCAAAGAATACATAAAGAGATATCTCTTTTTCCGGCAGGAATGTCAGACCCCTGCCGGAGTCTGCACTAGTTGGGTCACGGTTAAATATGTGTAATTAAAAATGAATTTTGAAACAGAAACTGGTAACGAATTTGTAACAAATTCCTTTCACTATTTCCTGCACAGTTTCCAAGCAGCATTTTAATAATAATAAAGTTTGGATTCTTCACCCCCAAACCTATCCCTTGCATGCTGGTGACCCACAGACTTCATGCATGCAGACTGCTGAAACCTTAAGTCACAATGCAACAGGAACATTTTATTCTGCTCAACTGATTGAGTCATCATGATCATACCTTTTTTGTGTGTTTAAATTTATAACTGAAACCCAGCAGGCTAAACAATGACATGAATAAGCATTCATCATTTGACATATGACCGGCACAACAGCTGAGTGGTTAAAGCACTGGACCTTCAACCTGAGGGTCCCGGGTTCAAATCTTGGTAATGGCGCCTGGTGGGTAAAGGGTGAAGACTTTTCCAATCTCCCATGTCAACATGTGCAGACCTGCTTGTGCTTGAACCCCCTTCGTGTGTTTTCCCAAGGAGATTAAATACACACATTAAAGATCCTGTAATTCATGGCAGCATTCGGTGGGTTATGGAAATAAGAACATACCCAGCATGAACACCCTCGATAACAGAGTATGGCTGCCTACATAGAAGGGTAAAAACAGTCATACACGCAAAAGCCCACGTGTGTACATATGAGTGAATGTGGGAGTTACAGCCCTTGAACAAAGAAGAAGAAGAATTTGACATATCAACAAGTTTTTGGATTCATTACTAGCTGACTGGTGTCTTGAAATATTGTGGATACAAAGATGCAGGATACATTAGGACTAGATAAGTAACTAAATGGCTCAGTTTCTTCAGTACTGATCTATTACTTTATTATCAACCTATATATCTATAAAAATTAATGACATTCTTTCTCTGTGACTCTCTCTCACACACAAACACATTTTTTTCCTGATTTTTTTAATCAACAAAAATCAAACTTTTGTCCATGAGAATCCCCACATACAGTAACTGTATTTCCCAAAGTTTTCACATGCATCTTTCAAGACTTGATCAGATGATTCACACTCATTTCACTGGAGAAAATGATGGAATATTAATTTGTTTTCATTCATTTACACCACACCAAGCCCACCAAAGTTGTTCACTCAACAGTAAATATCTTCCAATCCTCTGCACCATGTATGTTTCAACATCCCTCACAGTCATAACGTTAATGCTCACAAGCATGGTGCATACCATAATGACAGAAATCTTGTCACTACAGTGGGGGTAAAAACAACAAACAAAAACAAACAGAAATGTTGGTTTTTTTAACAAGCCAGTTCCATCATGCTAGAGTCAAGCTGCACAGTCATTTCAACAAAAAACTCACATCACCTTCACTCTTTCTCAATCTTTCTTCACTCTGTTTCTCAGCTGCCACAATACTGACTGAATAAAGGTTTCTGGAGCTGAAACAGTAATGAATGGAACAGTGTCCTAAAACCCATCTGACACACACAGCCCTTGTGATTACTCTGCTAAACATTATTTACATTGACCACATGCATTCACACGAGAAATCTCTTTTTAGCATGTCAGTAAAACTCATCTTGGTTCTGGAATATGAAATCTGACAAAATATCAACATCAACTCTCACTATCAAAGAAAATAAAAGCAGCAAGAATAAATACAACTGATTATCTGACTGATGACAATAATCAAACGCATAACTTGCATATTTGTCATGCAGCACATATTGCAAAAAAAAAAAAAAAAAAAAACTAAACTAAAAAAATGTTCATCTACAACTTCAATAATTTCATATACTCTTATGATGATATATCTACACATGAATGAAAAAAAAACACCCTAAAGACTCTTCTGACCATACACCCCCAAACCTGTTCCTTGTCCTTACAGTCAACAACATGCTAACCCAATAGTTTGTAGTCATGAGATACCCCCCATCCATCCCTCTAAAAACAAATTACAAAATAAATAAAATAAGCCAACCCCATATATCCTTACATCTATCTAATCATATTACTATGTAATGTAGTCATCAAAAATATCTCTAACCCAAGACGCTAATCGTGAAGTTTGCTGGTAACGATGCTAATGGTTGTGGATGTTATCTGCTTGCTGTTGATTTCTAACCCTGACAGCTTTAATTAGGCAGCGGATCTACTCTCAATTATAACACTTCAAACCTTCTCCCTGTTTCTGCAAGTTATGCTGCTAGACTTCAGCACAGTGGGGGGTTGAACCAACTTGAAAGCACGAGTTAGACATGGCAAAAGGAGCTGAGGAGTGATTTCAAATAGAAACAGATTAATAGATTTTTTGTTACTCTTAACTGTACTTGAAGAGTGATTCATATTCCATGACAGAACAAAGCATATGACCATAACACTGGAACTTATCCATACATGAAACTTTCAAAGTGAGAAGACCTTATTGAAACAAAAAATCCTTCTACACTAAAACAAGGGTTAAATCTTTACTTCACAGTAAGTCTTTGAACATCTGTAAGCAGCAGAGAGGGGCACATAGTAAAAAAAAAATTTTTTTTAAAGTGGTCCGGCGTGAGTGACTTTCACGGTGTTGATAAAACCACTATGCACATCCACATTTTTACCTAGCCATGCACAGATTCCACACACCTACATCTTCTCAGTGTGTGCCAATTTCCGATGGATCTCTAATATTATTTAATATTATTTAAGGAACTGCAGACTTCTCCAAGCAAGTATTCATTGACTATGAAGATAACTTACAGAGTTAAAAGCTCGAAGTTAGTGGGATTCAATCTGGATGTGAGCAAGTTCCTTCCTATGTGCTGCTTTTTTTCAAGCTCAGGCCTGTTCATTCAAGACAGGGGAACACTGCTAAACTGATGAAATAACAATAATGTGTTTGACAGACCCACGACGTACAGACAGGTGAATTTTTAAACGTGAATGGGTCTGACAGACCCATGCATGGGAGTAAATGGATAAATAATTAAGTACCATGAAGGTTTTGTTTTTGTTTATTGTTGTTTGTGTGCTTAATTTATCATCCCCAGTTGGTATAGGCAGCCAGGAACTGCAAACCACATCAGCTCCTCCATGGATGATATCACCATCCCTTGCTTTGGCAGCAATCAAAGTTCCTCAAACAGGTAGAATATGAATCTCTTCTTTGAGTCCTGGCTTTTAAAATATTATCTCTCTTTTGAAAGTTTGTTTACCCCTCCAAATCAAGCCATATCTTTTTACCTCACCTTTAAACTTTTTCATTTCTTAAGCTGGCCAAGGGGGTACTAAGATTCCAGGTGAGGATGACTGCAGGACATTCTTTCTTGCTTACTGCAAAAATCTGATGGTTCATTTGACATGAAACACAAATGCTCTCCGAGTTCTTTTCTCAATCTGTTTTCCCTGCTTCTAAATCTGTACATGAACGTAACATCACAGATATGACATCTTAAACAACAACAAAAATCTCTCTCTACATGTAAGACCCATATGCTTGTATCATGTACTTAATTCATGAAGATTTCACTTACTTAGTTACTATACCTCACTTCCACTGTCAACATCCTTCAAGCATACATTCATATATATATATATATATATACACTTTCACGCAGCACAGAGGACAGTATGTGTGAGTAGCTACTTAATCCATGGGACAGCATTTTCACATCTGACCAAGCACCAACACAAAGGACATGTGCACACATACATGTAACAAAACGTCCTGAAACCTGCTAAAAGCACACAGTAGGGCCAACAGTCTCTTAATCACCACCTAGTTAAGCACTGGATACCCTTTCACAGTGCCACACACAAGATCCATGTAATCAGGCACACCCGTACCATTCACAATTTATCAAACCTTGTGTCTTTAAAACCTGAAGGAATCTGAAAACAACAGCATCAGCAGACATCACAAGCTGAGAGCCAAAACCAAATGGTGATAAATGAACCACTGCCAGACCAGCATTCTGTTACTCCTGATTTCCAGTGATGAATGTCTATGGACAGCAGAACATCAACAGCAACGTTTCTAACTCTTTTCTCTTCCTCCTGCTGATTAGAATTGAAAGCCCCGTTGATTGAGACCTCTGAGAAGGCCTTGCAGGTGAAAAGGTCTGTTGGGCTGGGGCCGAAGGAAAGGGCGTGGGCCAAACCCTCTCTGCTGGAACATGTTTACATTGGGGGACATGTTGCGTAAATTGTTCGGAGAAAAATTGGGAAATATGGGAGGCCTCATTTGTGGCCTCAGCTGTGGTCGGATTGGTGGTGACTGCATTGGCTGCTGCTGCTGCTGCTGTCTTTCAAAGTTGATTGGCTGCTGCTGCTGTTGTCTTTCAAAGTTGATTGGCTGCTGCTGCTGCTGCTGCTGATGCCTTTCAAAGTTAATTGGCTGCTGCTGCTGCTGATGCCTTTCAAAGTTGAAAGGCTGACCGTCTCTGTGTTTGCATTCTGACGGTGACGGAGTTGCCTCAAAGTAAGTGTCCTGATCACCGTCCCGACTGAACTGTCGCTCTTTGTGGAATGTTTCAAACCTGTGTGAGGAAGAGGAGGAGGAGGAGGAAGGGGAGTCGTGCGTGTCCTGCTGGTTTTTCAGCCTGTCCATGTCTCTGTCTTTCAGCTGCTGCATCTCCTTCTCCCGCACCTGTTTCTGCTCCTCAGGGCCCACACGGCGCACAACACTGCTCAGCACCGGAATGCGGGTCATCTCGTTCTCCTCTTCTTCTTCTTCCTCCTCTTCCTCTTCATCATCAAGATCCATGTCCATCTCCCCTCCTGGAGTAAGGGTCATAAGGTTGGGGAAAATAGGGTTGGGGGTGTAGGCCGGAGGGGTGCTGCCACCCGAGGTTTTGCGTTTCAGCTTTTCCATGAACTCCTGGGCTTCCCCTTCACTGCTGGAGGCTGGGCCCAGAGCACTGACACAAGGCCCCTCTCTGTGAGCAGGGGAGTGCATGGATGGCCGCACATCAGACACTGGGGGTGGTGGCGGGGGAGGGGGAGGAGGCAGGAAGTCTGGAGAGGAGGGATCCTCGGAGCTGGGCGTCAGCTCCCTCAGGACGGTGTTACTGTTCTTGCGAAGAATGCCTTTGACAGGCTGCACTGCCTTGGTGTTGAGGGAGGGGAAGGGGGAAGGGGACACCTCGTCCTGCACTGGGGGGTAAACAATGTTGGGGGAGGGGATGTTCTGCCTCTCCTCCTCTGCCCCCTCCACTCCCATCTGAGGCCAATTCTCCTTCTGTCCTGGGGAGGTGTGCTGAAAGAACAAGCCTCTGGGGCTGGTCTGAGATGGGGGCGGAACGGGCAGGGGCATGTCTGGTGGAGGGGGCACGGGGAGGGGGACAGAGGAGGAGGATGGGAGAGGAGGCAGATTAAAGTTGGGCACTGGGGGAGGAGGAATGTCCAAGCCCGGCAGTTCCCCATCTCCCATTGACTTCTCCGCCTTCCAGGCGGCCCAAGACTTTGGACCTGGGCTGCCCTCCTCAGAGTGTGAACTGTCCTCCTCAGCACCGCCACCACCCTTCTTCAAATCCATGTGCTCCTTCACCTTACTGGTGAGGCAGGTGAAGCTCTCCAGGAAACTGCTGCTGCTGCTCAGGCCACCTTCCACCTTGTTCTTCTGGGTCTGCGAGATCAGCCGCGAGAGAAAGTCAATGGGGTTCTCCTTCTTCTCCACAGGGGGTGGAGGGGGTGGTGGGGAGGGGACATCAGAAGCTGGCTCTTCCTCATCCAGAACTGGGGTGGATGGCTGTTCATCTGTCAGTGGGGTGGATCCACCATTGCCCTCTTCGTCTTCTTGGAAGGGAATGTCTGGTTCAGTCAACGTTTTGTTGGCAGACGGCCGATGTGCTGCACTGCTGGCACTGCTGTTGAGGGGCTGAGGCACATAGACAGGGATCGGGCGTTCTTCATCCGTCATCAGTGGTACTGAACTGCCCACAGTTTGCAGTGTGGGGAGGAAAGATGCCAGGCGGTTCTCTAGCCGAATGCTCCCTGCAACAAACTGGTTGTCAGTAACATCAATCTGCCTTTTTCAATGTAATGATCATCTCTAAATGTGTCCTGCCAACACACAATGTTCTGTTATATATGCACAACAACTTTTCCAACACAACTTTCTTTAATAACTGATTCTCATTATGAACATAATAAACTTGTATGTCCATTCAATTTCTCTTTATTTCAACCAGTATTCTTGCAATATTTAAAAGAAAATATGAACAGTGATATTAATCTTCAAAAGTATTTCAAAAACTAAAATAAACAACTAATCACTGATTGAAACAAAGAATTCTTTTCTGATATCTATTGCTACCATATGTTCATGAAGTCATTCCAAGTTACCACTGGACAGACTTAGTCGGTTGATATCCATTCTGGTGACAAATCTGCTTGAAATTTTTTTAATCACTACATCAAGAAAATCATAAAGTTTAAAACATTATTTGTGCATTGCTATTCCCCAAAGAACTGTAATACATTGTGTGCAGAAGTTAGTGTCGCTAAAGCTCTGTGTGTGTGTGTGTGTGTGTGTGTGTGTGTGTGCGCTCATGTATCTGTGTGTGTGTGTGTGTGTGTGTGTGTGTGCGCGTGCGTGTGTGTGTGTGCGCGCGCACACGCATGTAAGTGTTCTGTCCTGACATGCATACATTTTCACAGAACAACACAACATAAACGTGTGTTGTGCAGTTTCATCACACCTGTATCCTGGGGAGCGGTGTCTCCAGGAGATGATCCCACAGGAGATGGAGCTTCATCAGGAGGAGAAGGGATAGCCTCATCTGCACAAACACACACACACTTCACATCAACACCCAAGGCACCAACAAAGGCCTGCTTGCTATTCACACACACACACACACACACAATCCAGGCTATCACGAAACCTTGGTAAGAGCAAGCCCACACGTGTCACCGAGGATAATGGTTTATTTTTTTCAATTTCCCACTGCTGTATTTGATTCCACTGCTCTTTGTACCCATCCATGCAAAGGAACATCTCAACAGTAACGAAGACAGAAGGACGAAAGTCTGTGCCTGCTAGAAGGACGAAAGTCTGTGCCTGCTCCCATTTGCCCCAACCCATCCCCCACTCACCTCTCATAGATACTACTGCAGCAAAACTCTGAAAGTGTGTGTGTGTGTGGGGGGGGGGGGGAAGCTATAAAATTCAGACAGTTCCTGCTGATCTGATTCAGTCCTCACTTCCATAACTCCACCACCCTCCTAAAAGACCAGACATCATGATTACTTCAAGCACAGACCATGCTTTATATTCACATACTGATACTGTCAATAATGAGAATCACTGTTCATGTTTAAGTTTCACATCTGTTATATAATGTCAAGGTCATGGATTTAATGTTGTTGCTTTTTCTCATAGAGCATTTTGAGTTCAGAAAAGTTAACTGACAAGCACTTGCACAATCCATCTCAATTTAAATGAAGTAAACGTTCATACTGGAAGCTAGAATAAAGGAATAAAACAATCAAAGCAGCAAATACACACACACAAAGTACATGCATTATGTATTTGACTTGAAAACCTGAATAGGGCAAATTCTGTCAGTGCAAAGTACAAAAAGGAAAATTTGTGCATACCAGTAACACTATTGAGAGGACAATAAAGCATACACTACTGAACATAGACCATTCTGTTCATGTCAGCTTCCATAAAACAGTTGACAGCCTTACAGGTGCACAGACGCCAATCACAAGCTCAATTGTCAGTGTTCATGATGATGTATCAGTATTTTGTCAGTTGGTTATTGACTTGTATTTGTTACACAAGCATCTGTATTCTTGGATACCTGTGCATACAAATCTAAGTATTAATGTGTAGATGGATACGGATACAAGTGTATACTGCGCACAAACCTTTTTCTTTTTTTCTTTTTTCTTCTTTTACTTCCTATACCAACCACCAGGTTCCCAACCTGTAATTTTCAGGCAGTCACATGAAAGTTAATATATTGTATTCAGTTAACACTCTTGTGTATTACTAAATCATCTTGTGTTGCCAAGCAAATCCTGAGAGACAATCACTCAAGAAAAATTTCCACATCTGATTTAACAGATGGACAGGGGTTGGTACGAAGGAAGGGGGGCAGAGTGGTGGTAAGGGAAACAGTCAGGAGGGGAGATGAATATCAGATGCAGAAAGACACCACAAGCCATGTCACGGAGACAGCAGCAGGACACTAACTACTTTCACACTTTTAAACTCTCTCTCCCCTCCTCTCCTCTCCCTCCAACTTGCCTGTTATTTCTCTTTTGAAATTACTTCCAATAGACAAAAAGAAAAAAGAAGAAAAAAGCAAATGACATATATCAACCTAACTATTCCACTGATGTGAACTTTCGACTGCATATTTAAAACACAGAACTTTTTTCTTTTTTTTTCTTTTTTTTGAAAGGAGTGACTAAGAAAAACAACAACAAAAAACAACCACCCCCAAACAATCTCACCAATGACAACAGAAAAGTGGCAAACAAACAAGCAAGTGATCAAGCCAGTCAGGCAGGCAACCACAGCAATACTGACAACGCAAGAGGGGTCTACCTCCAAAAATCAGTTTCCGGATACTAGGGATGGGGTTTAGAATGGAGCTTGTGGTGGTGGTGGTGAGAGCCACACTACCACTGCTGCCTGCTGCAACAAAGGCAACCATCATCTATCACATCATACACCAACAACCTCTCATCTTTCTCCTGTCAATTGCTTGAAATAGAAAAGAAATGAATGGGATGGGGGAGAGACTGTTTCATGTCCAAATAAACGCAGGTGTGTGTGCTGTCTGCAAACAAAACATTTGCAAGAATTTCTTGACGACTTCCTTTCCGATCTTTCTGTAAACGTCCCATTTCTGTTGGAGCTTTACTGATATCGCTCCTATTAGACTCATCAGTTAACTTCAGCAATCAATGAACAACACTTTGTTCAGTACTGTTCAAACTCATTTCCACTCTTCATTCTGGAAAATTCAAGAGGAAATGATGTTCAATCATTGCTGCTTTCCAGCTAGTGATGATCTACATGCTTATGCTTGTATCTTGTCAATTTCAATGCGTAATAAATACACACTGAAATTCACAGGAATGCCAGCCTAATGTGTTTATGAGTCTTTCTTTTCACTGAGTTGTCAATAACATTCAAGACAATTATATTACAAACAATCTGCAATTTCACTTCCCAATCCACCAATGGTCAGAACACAGTTTTTCTGTTGAAGATTTCTGGGTCTATTCTGGTCCTACAATTACTTTGTTGTTATACTGAAGAGCTACATTTTTTTTAATTTTAAAAAGTCCATTTCAAAAGTTTGTATGGAAGGAAAGAAACTGTAAGAAGCAGATTTAATTTACAAATTCTCCCAAAGAAAAAATAGTTTAAATTGTCTTCTGTTGTTACAAGTAACACTTAGATGCTTGATTTCCAAAACTGGAACTCCACTTTCAAGAAACAGACTCATTTTTTTGTTTGCTTTTTTTTTTTTTTTTTTCTTTTTTTTTTTTTTTTTTTTTTTTACTGATCTTTAATTCTTGATCCCCTGGGGGACACACAGTAAACAGACACACACTCACACACACACACACACACACACACACACACACACATTGACACACCAAGCACCCTCACTCATCCACACACAACCACACCACACACAGTGTAAGACTGTTGCACCCACTCTCTGTGTTGAGGGCAGACTGATCCTGGTCAATGTCCATGCCCACAGAAGTGTCAATGTCATCTTGAGGCGGGGTGTTGCCCGGAGACGGGGCATCCACAGTGGGGGAGGGGCTGGGGCTGGGCAGGGTGCGCATCAACTCGTCAAGCCTGCGCTTCATGGTGTTGATGCGTGACCCATAGTTCTTGTATGCCTTCACACATAGCACACACCATGCTTTATGTTCCTGCACACCTGCCAACCCCCAGCAAGACTTGTCAGTAACATTTTGGACAAAAGTGCCAGTAGCAAACGCCATTAGCAAGTAGCACACCAACACATGTTCTGCAAAGGACACAAACGTGTACATGATGAAAGGCCCCTTTATCATATGTCCAGCTGTTCCACAAACTCTTGTGCCATACATTTCACTATCGGCGGTATCGCCATCATTTTCGTTCTTGCAAAGCTCTACTGTTTGGCTGAATTGCTCCTCAGAGACATTTGCCTAAACAACTTTCCAGAATGGTCCGTCACACTCAGTGGTATATATAGCGCTCCACGGGGAACAAAGCAAACCCTGTTTCAGCAGGGACTGTATCTAGTTCTTGTGCTGAAATATTTGGGTGACTGAAAATATTAGTAACATTTGATGATTAAACTTCAGTTTAAAATGTGCTGAATGAGAAGTTATTTATACCTGGCTGTAATTTTGAAACACCAATGCTCATTTGCCGAGACAATACTGGGTAAACCACACTTTTCTCATCTGCAGGCGTCTGTTTTCAAACTGATCCAGAGGCAAAATGCACTTGACCATAGTAAATCCACTCAAAAGGTAGTATTTGGCAGGTCTGTTCACATAACCATAAAAGTATTGTTGTCATCTCTTTACATGCTTTTTAAAGAAAAAATAATCAAAGTTAAAATACTCATGCCATATATATTGCAAATGGTTTTTAAAGAGAAAAAAAAAGCTATCCCATTATCTGGAACTCATTTATCATTATTTTTTCCCTAAAAGTGTTTCCAGACGAAAATATCTTTGTCATGGAAAACTGCTGTCAAGTCAGAGAGTGACTGATATTACACCTGAGGTACCTCCTCCATACATGGTTCTGAGAAAATGTGCTGTACATTGATCGATTAAAAAAACCTGTGAACAATAAAATCATCAGTTTTCTATATAGAAAAACAACAGCATTACATGAGTGAGCAGTAGCAAAATCAAAATCTATAAATATGCCATGAAAGCTATTTCCAACCCATTTCATGGTAAAGAATAACATGTTCCATTAAATCAGTAATTTGGGGGTTTTCAGAACATCATTTCCCATCAGAAAGATGAAAAAAAAAAAAAAGTTTTGAAAGGTTCCTTGAATGATGTACAGCTGATTTCATAATGATTTTTTTCAAATCAGAAATATGTACTGGTGTACCTTTAAAGTACCTTTACAGTGTTTGTGTTTACCAGTAACCAGAAATTATAACCATTTAAATTTTAATATTGGAAATTTACATGCTTGAATGTTTATTGCCAAACTGCATTCTTCACTGCTGTGCTTGGCCATTCCAATTTGGATTTCTAAAACTGCAAGATTTATCAATATTTCCACTCATGACGACTGGTATCTACAGAGACAACAGTTCCCAAGAAAATGCCAAGTAAAAACATACATTACACAATGATCACACTGACTCACTTTCTTCACACACACATGAAATAAGAAAAAGTTAACAATAATAGCACTGGAAACAACTCGATGCAAATAGAGTCTGCACTAGTGGGTCACGGTAAAGTATGTGTAGTGAAACTAACAATTCAGAATTTTCCTTCCTTGTTTTTATTATCTTTTTTTTTACTCCTTTTTTTTTTTTTTTAATCTAAACGACATACATATAATATACCATCTTCAGCTTGCTCAAGAACTGTTGCTTTTTTGTGTGTGTTTTTATTCAATCCTTTCCCACCCAAGGTGGAAACAGTGACTCACATTAGCCACAATCTTGGCCTCGCTGAACTGCTGGTCATAGAAATATTCACTGATGTGCAGCTGAGCCAGCAGATCCCTCTGCTCCCCCTTCTTCTTCTCCAGGCACTTCATCGCCTCCTCCAGCCGTAGGCACGACTCCTCAAACTGGGTGGAGAACTCGTTGCCATGGGCTCGATCTGCCAGAGAGGAACGGTTTCTGTCATGCTGGCATGTAGCTCGACTTGTTAAATTGGTAACACACACGGTAGCAATAAGTGCAAGGTCTCTGACAGAAGCTTTGTCTGTAAGTGTAATGGAAACAGTCTGTCATATGACAGACAGACACACATACTGATTGATAAAATAAACTGTAGACCCCTTTCAGGTTTCAAAAAATGAAACAGGCTCTTCCCCTTGTTTCTCTGTTCCCCTTGGTTCTCTGTTCCTTTTATAGAATAGGTATGACCATAAAATGGATGCAAAACTCTGCATTGTGTATACTCACATTACACAGAGGAGCAAATGCATGTATTGTATGTTTCATACAGACAATACAATTAAGACTAATTAGAAATGTTGATCAGTATAACTTAAGATGAAAAAGTGTTTAGCATTAAATACCGATGTCTAAAACATGCATATAAACACTAAAATGAAGAAAGAATTTTAAAAAATCAAGCAGTTAAGTGCCATCTACTTCATGGCAGCATTTTTTCAGAGAATTGCTCAAACTCCTCTCCAAGGTGTTTATACCTTTTGAGTCTGACTGATATTATGTAAGGTAGCTTAATGCACAACCTGGTCATATTGATTCAAGCCAAACTGGATCTGTGTAGCATCATAAGAAATAAGAAGAATTTTGTCTAAAATTCCACACTTCTTCATGCCTTTCTGTCAGATTCAATTTCACTCCCCTCTCACCCATTCATGCTTGTCATAACTTAATTTCTTATTTCTGGGGTGCACAAACTACAGAACATGATTTTCTGTTGGTTTTCAGCTTTAAATTTTGCATTAAAAGGATGAGAAGGAGAAGGGGGTGAGAAGGTTGGAGGCATGTACTGAGTCTCTTCTTCAGGGGTGAGTGTTCAGTTAAAAGTTTTGTTCCACAGCTGCGCAAATGTTAGTGTAGTTGATGGCGTCCTGGACTTGCTGAATCAGAACAGAAAATACTAATCACAATTCGTATCATGCAGTTAATTGTATCTTTTAAGTTATTTTGACCATGTAAACCTTGAACTTGCCTCTTATGGACGCTGAGCAGTACAATCTGCAATGTCCAACATACACTCTTGCTCAAAAATCTATGTGTAGTTCTCTCCTACTTTATTCCAAATCATGGCTGACCAAAAGTTTTTCCCCCTAACAGTAAGATTTATTGAATCTCCCTGCACAAGTGATATCATGTGAAGCTCCCTCCTTTAATGACAGTAAACTCACAGCAAATCAATTAAACATATTAAAAATATAAGAAAAAGTTTTTTCTTTTCTTTATGTATATGATGAACTGAATCAAGCACGTTTGCCTACAGTACATGCTACAATAACACAATGATGTCGGTGACATTCACCTTTGAGTTGTTTGATGGCCTCAATGCTGGAGGCATCCAATTTGAGAAGAGAGAGCTGTCGCACTTTAATCTCCATTTCCGCTTCCTGACGCTTGAACACCTTCATCTTGTCAATCAACTCAGACGGCTGAAAACCATCACACCAATACACTTCATTTTATACTAGGCACCATTGTGGCCTGTAACTACAAAGCACAGTCATAACTTAACACCATTACCTTTAAAATAAATCGATCCATTTCAGGACTTTAAAATCTTTACTTATATTACCACCAACAAATATATTGTGCTAATCTACTAAAATATTGTTACCTCAAACAGCCCAGTACCTAATTCAATTGTGTACAATTCAAACTTAACAGAAAGAAAACAACAAAACATACACACAAAAAAGAAAGGCAAAAATTGTTACAAAATCAACAAAAGAGATTTCAGTCCACTGATAATGTAATGATGTAATATATATGCAGACCACCACCAAACACGCACACACACACACTCACACACACACTCACTCACATGCGCACACACACACACACACACTCATACACAAACAAACTTACACCAAAATACAATACAAAAGCATTTTAAAGCACTGTTGTTAGGCTGACTAACCTTGAAAGCAGCCAGTGTTTCTTCATTTGGTGCATCAACATCTTTCGCTTTTTCTTCCTCCTTTTCAGCATCCAAGTTGGCGTCTGCTGGCTGAATATCCTCCAAGTCATCATTCACTGGACTCATGGATTTCTCCTTCACCTTCTCCCTCACACGTTGCTTGGCTTTCTCTTTCAGTCGATCCTTGGGACTAAAGGGTTTTTTGAACATCCCCAGCTCTCGTTTTCTTTCGCGTTCCTCTCCTCGTTTTCCATCTGAAACAGATCTTTCAATACAGTAGTGACATTTAACCTTTTGAGCCCTGAGTTCCTGAGCAATTTTAACCCTTCTGCCTGAGCTCCTGAGCCAAAATTTGCAAATAATTGGTATTAAACCCTTTGAGCCCTGACCACCGCTTTGCTGGTGGCAGAGAAAAATGACATAATGCCCAGCCACCGGTTGAGTGGTGCGTAAACACTTGAAGCGTGCAGCGTCTCAACCTGGCCCGTCAGGGCAGAAATCAGGGACAAAATGTGTGGGAAAACAACTGTACACAACGCAGCAAGTAACTGATATGCTTGATGATTTATCGGAAGTAGAGTATGACAATGATTACTCTGATAGTGAGGTGGAATTCAAATCGGATGATTTTGCTACAGATAGTGATGTTGAAAATGAATCTGAGCATGCAGAATCAGTTGATCAAAGGAGGTGTGTCAGGTTGAGACTCTGCACGCTTCATGTTAGAAATCAATCTTTTTTATCCAAAGCACATGCACAAAACACAGTGAAAAGGCGCAGCAACGTTGGTACTACATTCGCTGACGTCAGAATATTACGGTTTTTCTGACTGGTTCTTCAATATAAGTCAACCAACAGCAAAACATGACACAAGTGTTTACACACCGCTCAACCGGTGGCCAGGCATTATGCCACCCCTCCCCACCACCGGTAAAGCGGTGGTCAGGGCTCAAAAGGTTAACAAAGTCAGAAAGAGAAAGGAAAAAAAATGTAAGTACTAAGGCAGTTCACAACCCGTGATTCAATTATGTGAAACAAACTCAAATCAACACAAAGAACTCTACAGCTAAATGTATGTTTCGGATCTGAGGATAATTACAAACACCATTATATTTTAAACAAGTCTGTACGCTTTCTACCGATCTTAAAGTTCCTGTTTCAAATGGATGCCAGCTCATCAAGGGCTCTGTACTGACTGGAGCTTAACATTCAAGCATATCTTCAACTGACATTTTCAAGGCAAATTCCTCAGTGAACTGTATTTGAACTTAAACAATCTTTCCAAGTTTTATCTGGAGGTTTGAAAAACCTTTATACATGCACACACAAAAAAAAGACTGAATGAATGTGTTACTAACGAGTCAGCTGAATATAGGTGTCCACTTACCCAAGACAGCTTTGAGCTGAGTGACAAAGTCTTTGTCGTAGACATGTCTCTCCTCCCAGATGTTGAATATCCTCTCCACCTTGCCCCTAATGCTGGCATCCCTGTCAAAACAGCAAAACAACCAGGAACCCTCACTCCTCCAAACATAATATGCAGTGCCTCCAGTTGTTTGTTCAGTTGCGCACACACTTACACATTCACACTCTGGTTTCCAAAGAATACAACTTAATTAATGTCTGTAGTTTACTGGCATTTTACTGAATTGTAATTTGTAATGTACTTGACTGTATAATCCTCTTTTGCCATAACAGATGTCTTTCTGTGAATTTCAGGCTGCTGCCTCCAGATAGAGTTGTGTCGCTATGTACAGCACAACGTCACCTATTTTTTTCCTGTCTGCAAATTTATTTGTTTTACTAGATCAAAGTGGATTTTCAACAGAAACCCTTTTCAACCCTTTTGTTGCTGTGGCTTTATCAAAAAATAAATTACATGTGAAAAGTGCATGCTACACACGGGACTTCAGTCCAAATGAAAAGTTTCAAGTCTTCTTGACATGACCATGACCACCGTGACATTTTTTTTTCTCTTTGATAAACAGCGGAAAAAAAAACAAAAAACCATCAGTCCTTTATTTACTGACTTATGACTGAGACTGCTCTCTCTCGAAACGAAACCAAGTTACAGCTCTCAAGCGCCTAAATGAAAATGCTGAATTGAAAAAATCAGGTAAAACACATTGATCTGCAATGTGAAACCCAGCCAACCGCATGACACTATCATGACTATGATTGTAAGTGTAAAGCCTAAAACTGTATAAGTATTTAGAAATTAACTAATTTTCATCAGTTTTCAATAAAATCACCAAGAGACAAGAAAATGAATGAATGATATTGATAAATGAGATAACATTACTAACAACACACTAAGATATATATATATATATATATATATATATATATATGTATATATATATACAAATATATATATACATATATACATATATATATCAATCAGCCTCATCACTTTTCCATAATTTTTCCTTTTTAGTTGTTTCTTTTACTGATGGCACTAAGAAAGTAAAATACTGAAAAAGGTAGACAGACAAATACACTAAGACTACAGACAGATGTGGATGACATTCAGACTGATCTGTAAGACAGATCTTAGATACACATGTATACGTAACACTGGCAGATCAACAGTTTTCAACTCCAAGCAAAACAAAAACAAAACAAAAAAACCCCAAAAAAACCACACCACAACTACCACCAAACAAAAAAAAGAAGAAAAAAAAGTTTTTCAACCCATTCAACCCCAGGGAGTTTACAGCCTCAGTAGGCCTCCTGTCATATTGATGGGTAAAAACAGAAAATATATACTGAAATCAACAGGTTTATCCTCAAAACTGACACATGCCGGAAATACTGTAGACGCTAGTTCCATTTGCTTGCATGTTAATACTTTTAATTATATTATACATGGAAATGAATTTTGACTCTCAAGCAGTGCTCAGGTGCATGGTTCAATGAGTTAAGATTGTACTTGCAGGGCAAGTCTGCCTGGAAGGATACATTATATTTCTTTTATCATTATGCCTCATAAATAATATACAAACATGTAATGTATGCAATAATGTATGTGTGACACTATATACATGTGCATGATGTGTCATTGTGTGTGTCGAAATGTTGCAATATATGTCGTGTGTGTACGTGTGAGTGTGAATGTGTGTGTGTGTGTGTGAGTCACTCAGTGTGTGTGTGTGTGTGTGTGTGTGTGTGTGTGTGTGTGTGTGTGTGTGTGTGTGTGTGTGATACAGTATCAGCATGCCTTTGTAATGTCTGAATGCAATTTACATGAATGCTCTCATTCTATAACATGTCCATTTACCTGTCACTGGACATTGCACTATTTCAAAAGTCTCTCACTCTCTCTGTATTGGGATTGTTTAATTCATTGTCAACTATACTTGTGTTTTTTGTCACATACTTTTTCAACTGGCCCTTGTCTCACCTTGCCAAAGACGTGGCCTGCTTCAGCAGCGGTTTGAAGGTATCAATGAAAACCACTGCTTTCTTGCGTTTGCAGTTCTGAACCACATCGTTGCACAGATAGAACAGGGTCAGGCGATGAGATGGCTTCGCTGAAAACAGATACGTTTTTCTCATGAAATCAGCTGAGCTCGTTAAGTTCATCACTGACACTGAGTAATCATATAATGTCTTCATGTGACCAACAGAGTAGATAACTTCTGTGCAATGCATTTTAGCCCTTGACTGAAAATTGTAACAACTCGTTAATAAATGTGCTTAGTTCCTTAGCTTTGATTGAAAGGCAGAGAAAGGTATAGAGAGAATGACGGATAAAGAGAGAAGAAAGATCAAAATGGAGAAAGATAGTATACTATACAGTGTGTGTGTGTGTGTGTGTGTGTGTGTGTGTGTGTGTGTGTGTGTAAGTGTGTGTGTCAATTTTTATTATTACATATTAGTATAGATACTATTTTAGTATTCAAAAGCATAAAATATATATAAACAGTGATGAATCTTGTACAGAGACAAACCACAATGCTTTCACACCATTCACACACATGTATACAAAACCCTTATTCTGAGAGGTTTGAACTTAAGTTAAAAAAAGATAAAACATAATTATCTATGTAAAAATATAGAGCACTAGAAACAGTGACACCAGAAAGAGGCGAGGGCTGGGGGAGGCTATTTTGGATAGAGGTGGGTTTCACAACCAGACATGAAAAAGCAGGATGCAGAGATATGACAAAGCAAAAGAGGGAACTCATTTCTGGCGACAGAAAAAGTGCGGCACCTGATTGCAGAGCCTTAGAGTTGGAATCTGGGAGTGTGGAAACTAAGTGGAACTGAAGCTGATCACAGTGAGATGGTGTATAGTGGTGAAAGCAATCAGAGACAGGAAGGGGCAGACTTAAGTGTTGATCTTTCATCTTGTTCTGTGTGAGACAGAAGCCAACAGAGAGGCTGCAAGATAGGACTGATGTTCTCACTCTCAGATCTTTTCTTTCTGACAGTGAATCAGTTGGTAGAGTTTTGTTTGCACTGAAGCAAGTAAATGAATGTAGCATGAAGCAGGCAAACCAGACTGGGTGAGTTAAAGTAGTCAAAACTACAGAAAATGTGAGAAATGACATGTTTAGATGCTGTGTATCTTTAGATGTTTAGTGTGTGGAGGATGGGGAGAGAAAGGGAAGGACTAGTAAGAAAAGAAGGTGGGGAAGATCGATTACATGTGCATGTTTGACTTTGGTGGTTATGTGTGGTAAACACGTTTAGCATTGGGCACATGACTGAGTGAGTCAGTCACTCATTTCCTGTTGCCTCATTAATCATTGTGATCAGACTGGGCAAAGTTCTAAAGGAGTTCATAAACTGATAAAGCAACAATGTTTGAGGACAGCCCTAGCTTTAAGTTTAAATAGGGTTATCACTGGGTCACACATACACTGTCTTTCACCACAGATGTCTGAATCTGAATAAATGCTGAGCTATCACTCAACTGGTGCTTTTTAAGACCTAAACTTAGTTCACCAAGTCTTGAGACTCAGCTACGACACTACAGCTACTTACCCCTATCACTATAGTAATTCAATGGAGTTCAGTTTGTGAATGATGCATGCTATGTTGATACATCCTCCATACCATCAGCCTGTGGAAAGGCAAACTTACCTTCACTTCTGAAAGATGGTGATGGAATAAAACAAGCGCATAAGATGTAAATATGTGTGCTCACACATGGAACCTCAGTTAATAGTCTTGTTGGGAATGCTGTTAGAATTTAGAACCAAGTTTAATCCTGATGGGAAAAAAACAACAACGGCAATATCCACATTTTTTCCCCTGTACTTTTCCATTTATGAGACAGCAAAACTTCTAAACTGGTTAATAACACTGTAATATATTCTCTACATTTCTTCCCCTCCACTCTTTGACTGGCCTTCTTTATGTCTCTTGACAGGGGAAGAATTGTAGAGAATATATTACGATGTTATTTAAACAAATTTACAAATTTTCTGTCTTGGGAATGAAACTGAATGGAAAGAACACAGGGGAAGAAATGTGGATACTGCTAAAAAAATAACCCACTAAATTACCTCAGCAGAGATCCGAACCCCCAACATTTGGGTCACAACCCCAGCGTTCTACCAACTGAGCTATTCCAACTGGTCTCTCCCCAAGGAGAGCAGCTCCTATTATATGCAGAGAAATCTGCTGTGACTAAAACTAATTAAAAAAAACAGAAGAAAAGAACTCATAAAAAGAACTCCAGAAGCAAAAATGATCTTTCATATATTTTTCCCTGTTGTGCTGGAGATAAAATATACCCCTGCCGGAGTCTGCACTAGTTGGGTCACGGTTAAGTATGTGTAATTAAAAAAATAGTTAAAGAATTTGTAGCATTAGTAGCATTATTTATGTTATAAATTCTATATTAAGTGAAGCGCTTAAATGGCAAGATGAATCAAGGCCATTTTGATAAAAGCATCAAATATTTTTTAATTTTATCAATCAAATGTCCACAAGACTTCCAACAGGGGTGTGAGGGTACAGGTTGTATCTTACAGTATCAAGGTGCTTTTATTTTGTTAACTTCTACTGAACACAGTACTTACTTTATAGTTCAGAAGTTGTTGTTTTTTTCTTCCATAATTTCTGGCTTTAAAAGTCTGTATAAATAATGGGCGACTTTAATTTCTCATCAGTAAACTGGAATGGCCAATGGACAAATGAAGAAGATAATGAAGTAACTGAAAGCATTCGTGATGCTTTTCTCATTCAGAAAATATCACATCCCACTAGGCACAGAGAGAGACAGCAGTCCACCATGCCTGATCTCATACTGGTTAATGAGAACAGCATGATCTCTAACATAGACCATAGAGCACCACTTGGTTTGAGTGACCATGAGGTACTTATTTTCCAAATGTAGGTACTAATGTAGCAAAAGCTAAACTCAACCAAGAAGACTGTCCTAAATATAATTTACGGAAAGGTAACTACAATGACCTCAGACTGGAAGGAAGTGAAATAGATTGGAGCACTCTTGATGACATGGATGTAAATACGTGCTGGTCTCATGTAAGAGACTGGGTTCAGTCGGGAATGGACAGACATATACCAAAGGTGAAAGTAAAAAAGTCAGCTACTACGTCTAAAGCCAAACCAAAATGGATGGACAGGAAAAACTTGAGACAAATCAAGAAAAAGTATAATGCTTTTAAAAGATATCTCGAAACTAAATCTGGTATAGACTACCAGAGATACATTATTGAGAGAAATCTCTCGAAGAGAATAATTAAAAATGCAAAGAAAGTGTATGAGAGAAAAATTGCTTACCAAGCAAAGAGTAACCCTAAAAATTCCTGGAAATATGTGCAAGAAAAATTGAGGATAAACACAAGTATCAACGCTTTGAAAAGGGACTCCGGTGAAATGGCAGTAACTGACTCTGAGAAAGCAGAAACACTAAATGACTTCTTCTCAAGTGTATTTACTTGTGAGAAAGTAGACAATCTACCCAACATGACCAAATCTCCTAAGCTAGAAGGCATAACTCTTTCAGAGATAAGAGTCACCCCAAGAGTGGTGGAGGCTAAGCTTAAAAATCTTGACCCCTCTAAGGCTCAGGGACCTGACAGAATTCCGGCCAAAATACTGAAGAAACTCAGTAAGGAACTATCAATTCCTTTCAGCATACTGTTCAACAAATCCTTAGAGACGGGAAGTATCCCAGATGGCTGGAAAACTGCTGATGTTACCATATTCAAAAAGGGCTCTAAACAAGACCGGAGTAACTATAGGCCAGTCAGCCTCACCTGTGTTATATGCAAGGTACTAGAGTCAATTGTGAGGGATGTTATTGTAACATATTTTAATGACTTTAAACTTTTTGCGGACTGTCAACATGGCTTTCGAAATAAAAGATCTTGCATGACCCAAATGATTCAAGTTATGGATGACTTAACTGCACTTACTGATGACAGAAAATCAATAGATATAGTGTATTTAGACTTCCGTAAAGCTTTTGACTCAGTACCGCATAAAAGACTACTGATCAAATAGGAGGAGTTTGTATTATACTCCATGTTTGGTGATACATATACTTACCATGTCAAACTGATGCAAACTATGCCTATCAGTTTGAACTGATGGATCCCTCTTTGACTGGATTAAAAATTTAAAGACTTCCTGACTGACCGAAGACAGAGAGTGAGAGTGAGGTCAGCATACTCCTCGGACAAACCGGTTTTAAGTGGTATTCTACAAGGGAGCATTTTAGGCCCAGTCCTTTTTACCATATTCATCAATGACTTACCAGATGTGATATCGAGTACATGCAAAATTTTTGCTGACGATACGAAGAATTACGGGGACTCAAACAATTACTCTGACATCCAAAGGGACCTTGATAATGTGCAAGACTGGTCACATAAATGGAACTTGTATTTCAATGTCCAAAAATGTAAAGTACTGCATATAGGCAAGAAAAACCACCAAACTGACTACACAATGAAAATGGTAATTCAAATGAAATGATTCAAAAATGCTCAGAAGAAAAAGACCTTGGTGTTACCTTCGACTGCGATCTTAGTTTTGACCCACACATACAGAAAGCAATTAGTAAATCTAACCAAATGACGGGGTTGATAAGACGATCTTACTCCTTTATTGATAAAGACATGTTCCTGAAGCTATACAAAGCGCTTATCAGACCACACATGGAGTACAGTAATGTTATCTGGTACCCATTGCTTAAAAGACAATCTTCATCGGTAGAAAAGGTACAGAGAAGAGCGACTAAGATATTGCCAGAATGCAGAAACATGACTTATGATGAAAGACTAAGATACCTTGGGTTACCATCTCTAAAAGCCAGAAGGGTGAGAGGAGACCTGATCCAAGCATACAAAATATTTCACCAAGTGGACGACATTGATTTCGACTCTCTATTTCAGTTGAGTAAATCTGACATCACAAGAGGCAATGCAGGGAAATTGTTTGTTCCGTTTTCTAACACTAACCTGAGGAAACATTCATTTGCTATCAGTGGTTGGCAAATGGAATTCTCTTCCAACTAACATTAAAGTTACTAATAGTAACACTCTTAACAGTTTTAAGAGCCTCCTTGATGCAGATGCAAATTTTAAAGATATAGAATATGACTTTGATAACTGAGACTCTTCTCATACCAATCTATATGAAATTCAAAATGTAACTGTAACACGCTGCGCTAAACACCTTGTAAAATACTAGCAAATCAATTGACGGAGCACAAGAAAGCCGCGAGGCTATATAAGCTCTTACCTACCTACCTACCTAAAAGTTATGTTTGTTGAATGCAATGTCAACTATGCAGTCATGTCATTTCATTTCATACAACAGTGCAGTGTATGATTGTCATGGGTATGCCAAAATATGTTCAGAGGTGGGGTAGTCCTGCTGACGGAAAATTTTTGCTGATCTAGTTTCATGCCAGGGCAAGATAAGCTCTACCACGAAAACAAGAAGGTAAAACTTTTTCAGTTCCAGACTTTCACATGCGCTCACTAGGCCCCTCACTTTACTTACGAGACTTTTTCATGATTTTATACCACAATTCCACAATGCGCGCATGATGTGTTTTGTGGTGGATAATCCAGAGCGATAAACTTTGGATGCTGTCTTGGGTGTTGGTTACTGATGTTAATCTTTTCTCCACGTTTTCCTCGTTCAGGCCTGCAGACGCCATAGTTGTTTGGGTCGAGCAGTTGACTGCACGTTCGTTGCCACACACACGTCAATGTAATCAGGACACAGCAGTTCGACTCTGTAACCCAAATAACTGTCACAATCTGTACATTGTTAGTTGGCAACTGTGCACAGTAAAAATCAACGTGATTTCACAAAAATATGCAGTCAATAAATGCCAAATTACTGGTTGTGCAGACGTTCCAATTCTGACGATATTTTAGTCGCCATTTTGAACTACTCGCTTTGGTGAGACGTTGATACCTACAGGCTTAAATTTTCAGTTCAATGCAACGTTTGCTGATGAATACTTCATAGTCATAAAATGTGTATTTCAAGCAAATTTTCCTGGTCGTGTTAACTATTCAGTAATAAAATCCCAACAGATATGCGATTGATGACGTCACGAATGTGTGTGCCCATTGCGACCCCTGAACCCATTGGGCTCATTCAAGACGAACGATTGCACGCATGCACAGATGGCTGCGTGGCAGCGAGACTTTGCTGTGGTGTGGTGGGTTTGTTTATTCCGAGTATGTCGGAGTCATGATTCAAAAGAAGCGACAGTAACAGCACTGAGCTAGCCTGACGGACTCTGTACTTACGTTCCGCAACTTCATATGTTGAGATTTAACTTTTTGGAAACTTTTATTGGTGTTCTCAAAATCTGATTCGCAGAACAAGGAACTGTGGAAACTTACGTGGCACTGGCACCACTGACCAGAGCGAGAGATAGTGAGGGGGATGGGCCACCAAAGGTCCATAGAAACATTATCTACTGATTTAATGAAGTGACTTTTTGATAAATAATTGTGGTAATTTATTAGACCAATAGAGATGGTTTTCTAACTTTGTGTCGACAAGAACCATCAAACTTCAAAGTGATCTTTGACTTGTATTGGACACCTTCAGTGCAGTGGCCGATTGGAGGGAACGATCCGAGGTGCAACAGATAGGCGGGCTCACAATCCGTAATGGTGAAACAAGCAGACTGATTCAACTTTCTGTGGCCATGTTCAGCGTTTTCGTGAATGGCTAGTGTGAGCTATGGCCAAGAGGAAAAATGGTGTGCCTAGAATCTACGTCTTCAGTGGTCTTGTCGGCTTTCTTGTGGGAGTACTTTTGGCCAACTGGTGCACCAGCCGATTCTTGTCTCGATGTGGACTACCGGACTTCTGCTGCACGGCAGACTTGGGTCAGGGGGATGGTTCCGGGCAGGGGGATGAACCAAAAGTGGAGAGACAGGACGAACAGACTGGGAAAGACCGCGATAACTTTGTCTTTGTTGGTATCATGACAGCCAAAAAGTTCATTGACAACCGTGGATTAGCATCACATAGAACGTGGGCGAGTCGGATAAACGGTAAAGTAATGTTTTTCTCCAGTGATGGGTCAGTTTCCAAACACGGCGTTCCAGTTGTGGCTCTGCCAGAAGTGGATGACTCTTATCCTCCACAGAAAAAGTCTTTTATGATGTTGAAGTACATGCACGATCATTTCATTGATAAGTTTGAATGGTTTGTGCGTGCTGATGATGATGTGTTCATCAAAGGAGACAAGCTTGATCAGTTTCTGAGATCAATCAACAGTTCACAGCCCAGATTCATTGGACAAGCAGGAGTTGGAAAGGCTGAAGAGTTGGGTTTGTTGAGTTTAAAGGCGACAGAAAATTTCTGTATGGGTGGACCTGGAATGATCTTCAGTAGAGAGACACTGCGTAGAATAGCCCCTCACATTGGATATTGCCTCAGCAATTTGTACACAACACATGAAGACGTGGAGATTGGACGGTGTGTCCGTCAGTTTGCTGGGATTCAGTGCACCTGGGCCTATGAGGTAAGAAAGTTGTGTTTGTTTTTGGTTTGTCATGTGTCACCCCATTGTAAGTTCAATAATTTACTTGTAAAGCATGGTTATGACAGAGTTCACTGAGAATAAGCCTAAGACCAAGTTTGCGTGATGGTCAATGTTATATCAGTGAGTTATAGAAGAAAAAAAAATGGGGAGGGGGGGAGCAGGCAGGAAACATGATTTGTGTATTTTCAACACAAAGTGACTGTATGACCTGTTTGTTTGTGTGTGTGTGGGGGGGGGGGGGGGGTTTTTTGTTTTGTTTTTTGTTGTTTTTTTGTAGGCTGTTTCTCCAGTGTGGCTTTTGTTTCAATTTTGTTCTTGTTAATTGTGAGATTTTATGAAGTCAGCATAAAACATTTTATAATGCACAGTGAACAGGGTAAAAGTGCTTGATGTGTACAGCACAAATTACATAATAGCACATGTACTGCTTATGATAAATACCAAGTGATTCTTAGAGATAGTACCATAACAGCTAAAATGCAGCTGCACCTTTTTTTTCCCACAAATTCATGTGTGTATTATTTTATATACAAATGGATTGATTATTAGTTATGCTTGCAATGGTTGACTGGATTTGAGTCAAACATTGTGTGTGTGTGTGTGTGTAACTGTAACAGAGAGAGAGAGAGAGTGTGTGTGTGTAAAGACTGTAATTCATAATGAGTAGTACTTGTTTGAAGTTCAGGCCATATGGTCTGTGTTTATTTATAACTTTTTATTCCATCCAATCCAGATTATTAAAATGTTTTTGTTTTTGGAAGACTTCTTAAGTTCAGCAGTTTTGCTTAGCACTAAACACACGGTTTCACAGCTAACCAACTTGGACCAGCAGCTTGAGCAGCAGAAAATGAGAAATTAAACTAAAGGTTTTGATAAGCTGATCTAGATTTTGATTACTTGAACTGGTTTACATTGTTCTATCCCACTCCACCCCTACACCGCTCACCATTTGTACTGAACCAGAACATTCATGCACTTGGTTATGATCACAGACCAGGAATCTGTGTGGTGTGTGTTTTTGTCTCTCCCAGTGTCTTTTGTGGTATGGTGAGAAGGGCAACAATTTGTCTCAGCCAACTGCTGAATTTTGTGTC
This sequence comes from Babylonia areolata, assembly GCF_041734735.1. Lineage (NCBI taxonomy): Eukaryota > Metazoa > Mollusca > Gastropoda > Neogastropoda > Buccinidae > Babylonia > Babylonia areolata. The sequence continues at coordinate 34,072,132 of NC_134897.1, forward strand.
TTGTTCCAGTATAACACTATTATTAACAGTATGAGGCGCATGTTTTGCATTTGAAACCATTTCATCTTGACTAAGTTCCATAAAAGTGAACATAGTATTTAATACAGAAGAGGACTGTGAACCTGCAACTGAGCAAGATTGCTCAAAACCATAATCATGAACTTATGAAGTCAAAGAGTGTTGCTTGTTTTCCCCAGCCAACCATTTAAACAAAGGCTGTGTCAAGAGTTTAAAAACCTGTAGGGGAAATGCAACACTCAAAATTGTAACAGCAGTATGATACCTCATTACCTGTCATCATCTTCTCAGATTTCCAAAGCCCCTCTTCTCAGTAGACTGTAGAGACATTCTGACTTACATTCTTTTTTTCTTTTTTTCATTGTAGGTCATCAGCAAAACCCCACAAGCTGGCTTCAAGGGTAATGGAGGGCACTTACATATTAAAATCAGAACTTTTGAATAGCCTGTTTTCGGAATAGAGCTGTGGTGCTAAAACTGTTGTTTTGGTTTATGAAAATCTTCATGAAATAACTTAATAAGCAATGCCCAAGATAATCAGCAAGCCACAAAATAGGGGGGGGGGGGGGGGGGGGGGGAAGAGAAGCTTTCAATTCATTGAATGAAATGAAAATGACAACAGACAAGTTTAATATACTTTTACTTTTTTATATATAGCATGATATATATATATATATATATTTATGTGTGTGTGTGTGTATGTATGTATGTATATGTATAGCGTGTGGATGTGTGTGTGTGAGTATTCAAATGAAATTCGCAGAAATTTTATGAATACAAAATTAGCCAATACCAAACAGAAATAATCAAAATTATCTTTAGAAAGTTCTATAAAATACTGAACAGTGGATTTTGCAAGAATATATATATATTATGTCTTTAGATAATGCTGAAACTAAAGTGTATTGAATGCAGTGTCATGTGTCATGTCACAAATAAAATTGAAAAGCTTCGAGTTTGACAAGTTTGAGCATGACAGGAATTTTCATTGATATAGTGAACATTGTACACACACACACACACACACACACACACACACACACACACACACACACAACTGCATCATTAGTTTGTGAACAATTATTAACAAAGTCAATGTTTCCCTGATTTCAATTTGCTGATTGTCAATCAGAGTTTTGAAACAAAAGTAAGTCAGAGCAAGACTTTAGAATAAGAATCTGTACATGATGTTTTTAAGTCCCAACAAACAGGGAAAACCTATCCACTCAGGTCTACAGGTTATTTATTATTATTAAGAATAAATAAATAAGGTATTTGAAGATCAAGAACTTTGTTTCAAAAATGTTTACTTTTACCTAAAGTGTTAAACTTGAAATCAGGAACAAGATCATTCACTGAAACTTTCCTCCCTTCCTCCCACTATATACCATACACATGATGTACTTTACTCCTCTTTAGCCTTGGTATTTCTCAGGATTGAGACACCCAACAAAATACAATGGTGATAGTCACACAGAAGAGAACATCATCTCAGCAGTGACTACACACATCTTCACTCGTGATAAAAAAGATATGTGGTGTGTTGAAATTGTAATGGATCTTCAGCATGTGATTATGGAAATAGTATTTGTGCATTATTTACCCCCCTTTTTTTTTTCCTCTCAGAACAGTTTTAAATCACTTTCACTTTCAGAGTGTCTTGGCTGTAATTTATTGTAATGTTATTGACAATAATATGATTAACAGCTTGTTAAAGGGATCATTAAAAAGATTTCTTTTAAATACTGACATTGTGTTTAACATTTTTGTCAGCATAAAATGATACATGCATGCTCACTAAATTCATAATTCTGTGTCAGTTTGTTTAATAAACATGTGATACATTTTACTTGAACGGTGTATCTCACTGTGTATGAAGCTACTGTTACCATGAAGTTACCATGTTATACCTATCCTAAGTTCCATATTTATATTAAAAGTTATAGATCAAATTCTTTTTTTTTCTTCTTTTTTTTTAACATTTGACTTTGTTAGTTTGTATGATGTATACCACATTATGTATACAATATGCAGAAGATCATAACTTTATATTTTGTCTCATTGTCTGTCTGTCTGTATGTTTCCTTTCTGTCTTTCTGGTCTGTATGTTCACAGAAATCAATATTTGTTTTAATTGTTACAGTTTAAAAAGTTGTATTGTAATGACATGACATTCACATTGTACATGACTAACTTGACCATACCACACATTGAGAAGGAATTGGAATTTATTCATTAAGGCCAAAGCCCCATATGAAAGGGTATGATTATGTTAGTGCCAAATTGGATACAGCATAAGCAGTGATTATTCATATTACACAGTATAACAGTAATACTACGTCATTGGTCATGAGCTAACAATTTCTCTTCTTTTGAATGCTTGGTATAAGAATACAGTAAATAAACTAAAATTTAAGATCAGGACAACAGAGTACAAAATGAACCTCAGTCTCAGTGGCATTTCTGCATAAAGGGCATTTCATCATATTCACATTGTGTTCTTTGTATCTGAAACTATGTACCGCAGTATCAGAAATTCCAAATTGAAATCGTGACAGCATATTCCTTACATATATATATCTATATAGTATATATATCTATGTCATGATTGGTTTTAAATTTTCTGTACTCAAAGAATCTATCGCTATCATTAATATGACTTTTCCACTTTTGCCAACCACAATCAACAAGTCTTTGTTTTAACAACTTTATAAAAGAATTAACACAACCTACTCCCAGATTTTCCCATACGAAAAAGAAACCATACATCGAAAAAGAAACCATACATCGGTAGTGTATCACGGACCTTAGAAGCCCAGTTTGTTTTTCTGTTGTTAGCTAAACTTAAAGGCATTGGATAGGCCTTGAAAGGAAGTCTCTGTTCTTCCAGTCGTGTCAGTTTCAACCAACACGATGAGAAGGAGAAAAGAAAAGAAAGATGTGACATGGAAGGGTTGTCAAAACAGGAGCACCTGTCACAAGAAGTAGGTTGTTGCAATGGGATCAGTCTGAAAGAAACACCTGCGAGGACTGAGGCATAGTCCGTAGTGTTACATCACACACTTTGTCTGCCAGCCTTGCACAAGTATCCTGTCTGGTTTGGGGTCATGCCAAACCACTGTTTGGTGTCTTGCTTCTTCAAAAAAAAAAAAAAAAAAAGAAGAAAAAAAAATCTATATAGTCTATTATAGTAGTACAGAAAGATTTTATTGAATCTGTGTTGTTGGTGATAGTTTTATGTGTGATTCTCCCTGCCCCCTCCCCCTCCTGTCCCCCACACCCTCAGTCTCCCTCAAAAAAAAAAAAATCATGACATGTTTAATTATTATATCATAATTATTTTTTTTTACTTTCTCTAGTAATTATATAGTATTAATATGCAGACCAAGTTAGCCTTCTCTCTGTTCAGAGAAGCAATGGCATTCTCTAATCTCAGACTTGTGGAACAAAACACAATGTATTCGTATGTGTGAATTCATAAAAATGTGGGTTTCTGAACAGACAGCCTTCCTTTGAAAGTTTAGTTCTGTCAGCTGTTCTGGACTGTGTAAAAAAGCTTTCAGATAAAATGAGAATATAGGGGATGTGTCAGTCTGTAAAAACTAAAAAAGTGTATTACTTGTACACATTTACATGCGCGGGCGTGCACACACACACACACACACACACACACACACACGCACACACAGCTTCATTTAGACAGTACAGCAGAAGAGCTTACAAATGTGTACTGATACTGAATGAACTGATAGAAAAAAATTTTATTAATTCAAGAGAAAAAAGAAATGGTCGTAATATTCATGTTCATACTCAGGCTTAAATCATTTATGAAAAAAAAAATATATATATATATTGAATTATAGAAGAAAAAAAATTGTGAATTGCAGAATACTTAGTGTTGTGTTAAGCACACCACCCTGCACTGTCTGTGGATTAGTGATAGCTTTCACAAAGCAAAACATGGGACTGATGAGTGCAGTGAACCCTTTTTCCCATGGGAGCCATGACCACAGTGACAGCAGCACCTGCACAAATGACGTATGTTTACAGTTTAACACTCCATGTCAAGTGACACTTTTGACATTGTTGTCGGCAAATGGAGAAATGATCAAGGCAAGGGGCATGTTACACAGTCAAAGTTTGTTTTTGTTTCTTTCATTCTGTTTTTATTTTATTTGTTATGGCAACATGGGTGCATTAGACTCCTACTGTTCTAGACTAGAGTCTGATGACAGTAAAGTTCTACTTGCCAGTTTATGAAATTTACCTGACAGTGCAAAATATTGTGTGATACTTATTGGTATGATATTATTTATCATGTCTGCACTTACTTGAATACCCTGTCTGTGATACTGACAGTATCCTCTATTAGTTTCAACCTTATGTTGTATATAATATATATATTTGTTCAAGTTCTTTCTCATGTATCCAGCCATTGCATGGCTATAAGTTATACATATTTTTTAATAATGTATACTGTATACACATTTCTACCTTTTATAGATTTTACATGAATATTTTTGTGTGACCTAACAAGCTGGACATAACCATCCCTTTACGGTTTACCTGTTGAAAGCAATTATGTGCAGTGAAATGTCTTTCTTTCTTTCTGTTTTGATTAGTTTTTTCCCCATTATTTCTGTCCAACTTTTTTTTTTTTAATGAACATATTTAATTTCCAGTTCCCAGAGAGCTTGTCAATGTTTGTTCAAAAATTAAATCAATCTCAATCCATCAACTTCCTTACAAATGCATTTGCATGTTTTAATTTTTGGGTGAGCACAGGTTCTTCGTTTATTTCCTATTAGTGTACATGTGGAGAGAATAATGGCATGATGAAATTATGATTTGTATGTTATATATATCATGTATGTGTTAATAATGTACCAGTCTAATACACTAATGTTGTAATAATGGCATCTGTTGAGACGCCATCTAGATTTATATTATGTGAACTGTTCAGAGGTCCATGCATTGCGTTGTGACAAACACTGTTGTTGCGCAGATAATTAGGTGGTTAAAGGATGAAAAGTTGCCCATGAATTTTTTCGTTCGCCAAAATCACTTTTGATAAGATGTTATTTCCAGAGGCACTCATTTACTGTCCCATTATGCAACTCCATGTCACACTGTAAACTGTAATGGGTGTGGCACAACTCTCCAGCCTACCTAGGACTACCCATACAAATATTGGACCACTGCACTGATTGTTTAGTTTCCCTTTCCAGTACCATTACTTGAGGCATTTTGCTCTTTGAAAAGTTAAAAGTAGTATAGTTAATTAGAATGTTGGTAGCTTTTTATTTTCACAACATTTCAGTTCAACACAGCAGCACACAAATCTGAAGAAAGATTTGTGAACGAACTGGTTGGTGGCAAGTGTTATTTACCAACATCACTGAACCAGAACATTTCAACCAGTCAGTTTGCCACTTATAACATAGGACAGGAAGCAGCTCCATTGAAAACTTGGACAAAGCCATTTCAGCTTTGTAGGTTAGTTTCTGGGGTGTAGAGTGACACTGAATCATATACTTTTCTCACTAAATATTTTTAGGTAATTTTCAATACACAGGATAGACACCAAATACGTGTGCATTTTTTTTGTGAGTTAAGGCAACCACAGCATCAGCAACCTGTCACACTCCTATGCATTCAGTGCACACACCGTGCCTGCACAGGTATACAGCATGCAGATCACGCACACACACACACACACACACACACTCAGTCACACACTCAGACTCCAAAACATGATGTTTGCCTCTCTCTCCCCTATCCCCCCTCCCACTCTCCCCATCCTCTTCTCATTCTCCCTGCTCACACTCACAGTGTGTCTTGGGGTGGGCGGTGATCTTGGCAGAACTGGAACTGGCAAGCTGAAAGCAGACAGGACTTGTGTGTACCTGTTGCCATGAGAATCTGACAGCCTTTATCTGTCTTAACAGCATGGTGTATAGGGATCATGGACTCCTTGTGGTGCGGCTGCCAGTTTATTGTGGAGCTCACTATCACAGGGAGCCCCAGAGAGTGTCAATGGTGCATGTGCAGCAGGTGGCCAAACGGAGCATGAAATACTTGTTGAGGCACTCAACCCTGCAAGCCAGCATGCCAGCCAGGGGGCTGCAGCAGACTGTCTTCCATTAGTTGCATCATGACCTCTCCTTTCTCCTCAACCAGCCTCTCTCCTCCCAGGAGAGCAGTAATCTTCCCACGCCGGTGGCATTGTTTGGAATGTAATTCCCTGTCTTCTTTGAACCTCTCTCTCTCTCTCTCTCTCTCTCTCTCTCTCTCTGTGTGTCTCTCTCTCTCTTTGAGTCTCCCCACCCCCACCCCCACACCCCCATATTAAGGTGTTAGGTTTTTATTAATTAACATTTTCAATGCTCTGCAGTGAAGCCTAAACAGAAAGAGCCTGCCGTGATCAGTTATGACAGACTCACACTCACAGAGGAGTCTGATTGTATCTCTCACTGTCTCAGATAGTTGTTTTGTTTTGTTTTTTGTATTTGTGGGGGTTTTTTTTAAATACAGCACTGGCACATCTTAAAGTTCTCTGATGGTTAGAGAGACAGACTACACAGATAAGACTTGACCCATACTCAACATAGTTGTGGTCCTGGTTCCCCAGTTAAAAGCTTTGAGTAAGTAACTGCTTATAAATTTATATTGCTGAAAAAGTGAAATTGAGTGTTTAGGGGTTGTTGTTTTTTTCCACTCACCAGCTGAGATAAATCCTCCCCCCACCCCACCCCACACTCCCCTGCCCTCTGTCTTGTCCAGTTCCCATCTCCCACCTCCAGTCCCTCCACCAACCCATCCGGTTCAAGGCATCGTCCTGGGTAAAACCAGAGTAGATATCGTAGCTGATAGTGGTAATGAAGGACAGGACACTTCATTGAAACAAGCTAGTAGTGAAATATTTGTCAGCATGATGTATAGTCAAGTTTCAAAAAGCAAAAACAACTAAGTTTTTATGCCTCCTTCAGTTCAGGCTCACTTGAAGTCTCCTTGGGTTTTTGTTGTTGGTGCTTTGTGTGTGTGGGGGGGGAGGGGGGGGGAGTTGGAGGGGGTAGGGGGGCGGGGCACAGGTAACTGTGCAAACACTATGAAAGCTCTTGCATGAATGATTTCCAAAAATCATATTTCTATAACCTGAATGCCCCACTGGCCCCCAGTCTCTCAGTAAAAAAGGATTTATGAATCGTGAAGCTCTTAAAACTACTGTACGAAACAGGGATGTCAGCCGAAAGATGGAGCAGGTGTTCTCCCAATCATCGTAATGAACCAATAAGTTCTTAAAAAGCTGAAGGTAAAAAAAAAAACAAAAAACCCTCCCAATAATCATGTTGAATATCAACAGACAATGGACAGCTTTGTACCTGCAGCAGTTTCAATCAGATAATTTATGAAATAAGACCACTATGATGAATCTTGAGGGTTGTACCATGAAGATCAGGCGTTTTACTATTTTATTTATAATTTATAAGCAGGTTCAGTGCTGGATCTGCTCATCACTAGCCCCAAAATCTCTTACCCCTCTGCTGTACAGCAAGACCTTTGGGCGCCCCACTGAGGTGTAGCAGATAAGGTTGTTAAGATAACAGAAGGGAACAAGATGAAGAGGGGCCTGCAAGTGAGGAGGACTGTATGTGTGTGTTTGTGGATGGGTGGAGAGGATGGCTGTGGAGATGTGTGTGAATGTGTATTAATACATGCACTACTTTTTTCTGCCCACATAAACAGTGATTTGTCAGAGACTGAGAGTTTGTTCTCTTTATAAATGCACCTTATTATATTTATAGTTATATACATGTCTTTACATTGCATCATCACAACAAAGGTCAAGTAAACTCATCTTTCTTTCTCAGAAAAAAAAGGAAAAGAAAAAAGGAGGAAAAAAAAGCCTAAAAGAAGGCAGCTTACACTAGTAACAGCAACAGCCCTGTGCAGCATGATGATCATTTGCCAAGGGATGTAGTTCACAGCAGAGCTTCACACTGATCTGTGGATCATGATAATCTTTTAATCTGATTCTTGAAAGTGATGATATATTTCAAGAGGTGGAAAGAGGTAATCTAATAATGTAATATTTCATGAGCTGTTTTCACCACCATGTAACCTTGGATGAATGTCAAAATCATTGGTGCAAGATCAGTTCTCCTGTATGTTTTCTTGCGAAGTGGAACAATGCAAATTTGTAATGATAACACTGTTTGGCTGCCTTTTCAATCTGTCTCAGGCTGTGGTATGATAGACTGTGTCGGTGACTGAAGTAGGGAACAGCCCCCATCCATGGTTTTCAGTCCTATCAGTTGCAAACAAAGTAAACAAACCAGCTTGACCCTGCACTACTTTGTGTGTGTGTGTGTGTTTGCACTCACACAAATTGCCAAGCAAATGTTCAAATAACGAGTCACATGATCAGCAATCATTAAATACAAGGGAGGGAGTGGGGGAAGCTGTGTTATATATATAGATAGATAGTAGATAGATCTATACATAATGGTGGTGGTGGTGTGTCCATCGAGATCGATGATGACCATCGTTGTCATCCAGCTGGGGGATGGGGGGAGGGTGGTGGTGGGTGGTGGGGGGGAGGATGCTCATGAATCTATCTGTGAATGCGCAGATGACTGAATAGTCCAATCTGCGCACGAAATGTTCGCTGACAGTTGGGGCAGACAAAGACAGGCATATCATTGTCAGGGGGCTTGTTTGCCCGTGACTTTCTGGCCTGCCTCTTCTGAACAGCTGCAGCAGTCCTGTTGGCCTCGCACAACTTGGCGCCTTTGTGCACAGCAGCGCGCCATTTGTCACGGTCCACTGCAGATTCCTCCCAGGAGTCAGGGTTGATATCAAACGCTTTAAGAGAGACTTTCAGAGTATCTCTGAAGCGCTTCTTCTGACCTCCGTGTGATCTCTTCCCTTGTTGCAGCTCGCCATAGAAGAGCCTTTTGGGCAGCCGATGGTCTGGCATGCGCACCACGTGTCCAGCCCAGCGAAGCTGGGACTGCATCAGGATGGTGAAGATGCTGGGAAGGGTGGCTTTTGCGAGCACCTCTGTGTCTGGGGTCCTGTCTTGCCACTTGATGTTCAGTAGCTTCCTAAGGCATGTTGTGTGGAAGTGGTTCAGCTTCTTGGCATGTCGTTGGTACACTGTCCAAGTTTCGCAGGCGTACAGTAGTGTGGGGAGAACTGCTGCTCTGTAGACCTTTAACTTGGTCTCAAGACTAATGCCTCTTCTGTTCCAGACATTTGCACTGAGTCTGCCAAAAGTTGCACTTGCTCTTGCAATCCTGACGTTCACTTCATCGTCGATGGTTGCATTTCGTGATAGTGTGCTGCCAAGGTATGTGAACCGCTCCACCGCACTGAGTCTCTGACCGTTGACTGTGATGTTGGGCTCAACGTAGGGTTTCCCTGGGGCTGGCTGATGGAGAACTTCAGTTTTCCTCGTGCTGATGGTAAGGCCAAAGTTCCTGCTGGCAGTGGCAAACTTGTCGACGCTGAGTTGCATGTCAGCTTCAGATCCAGCGTTGAGGGCACAATCATCAGCAAACAAAAAGTCTCTGATGATGTCTGTCATGACCTTCGTTTTTGCTTGAAGCCTTCTGAGGTTAAACAACTTGCCATCTGTTCGGTACTTTAGGCCGATTCCAACATCGCCATCTCTGAAGGCATCAGTAAGCATTGCAGAGAACATGAGGCTGAACAGCGTTGGAGCCAGGACGCAGCCTTGCTTGATACCATTTGTGACAGCAAAAGGAGCAGATGTTTCGCCATTGTCCTGGACTCGAGCCTGCATGCCTTCATGGAATTGGCTGACCAAGGAAATAAATTTCCGAGGGCATCCGTACTTGGCCATGATCTTCCACAGTCCCTCTCTACTCACGGTGTCGAAGGCCTTAGTGAGGTCGACATAGGTGGAGAACAGATCAACATTTTGCTCCTGACATTTCTCTTGCAGCTGCCTTGCAGCAAACACCATGTCGGTGGTTCCGCGCTCTTTCCGGAATCCACATTGGCTCTCAGGCAAATGACCTTGGTCAAGGTGTGCTGTGAGGCGGTTTAGTAGGATCCTGGCAAGTATCTTGCCTGCGATGGAGAGCAAGGAAATGCCCCGATGGTTATCACAGGCTTGCCGGTTCCCCTTTCGCTTGTACAAGTGAATGATAGATGCATCTTTGAAATCCTGGGGGATCGTCTCTTCTTTCCACATGAGTGAGTACAGCTGATGGAGCTTCTCAGTCAGCACAGTGCCTCCATCCTTGTAGACCTCTGCTGGTATGGAGTCTGACCCAGGTGCTTTGCCACTGGATAGCAGACGGATTGCTTTCTGGGTCTCAAGAAGTGTTGGCGGATCGTCCAGTGCTTCGTTGATGGGGACTTGTGGGAGACGGTCTATGGCTTCATCATTTATGGAGGAAGGGCGATTTAAGACACTGTTGAAGTGCTCAGCCCAGCGTTCGAGAATTTTCTCCTTCTCGGTGATCAAGGTATTCCCATCTGCACTGAGGAGGGGGGATGATCCTGAGGATGTGGGGCCGTAGACTTCTTTTAAGGCATGAAGGATGAAAGGTCATTTTGGATGACTGATGACTTGCGCGATGAGTTTGTTTAAAGTGAAGAGGAGTTGCGCAACGTCGACCTCACTCTCTCGTCCGGGTCCACCAATTTCCAGTGGCAAGACTAAGTCAAGACGACTGGAGGATGAGCACGGATGCAGTGGATGACCAAGATATCCTTTCGGTGTCTCATCTTGCTCTCTGCACTCCACAGTGCGTTGCTGTAACCGCCTTCCTCTCCGTTGAACCGATAGGTTTCTTCCGCAGATTCGCATGCATGGGTAGACACACCTCGGGGGCCAACTGCGTGTGGCATGCACACAGCACAGTGGAGCTAGATGGCCGTCGGTGGCTCTCCTGAGCCGACGCCCTTTTATGGATCTCCATAAGGGTGTCTAGCCACCCGCCTCACCAGTCCCGGAAGGGAGCAGAGGGAGTGCCGGTTTAGTCGCCGGCAACCCGACCCTGAACAGGTTGTACTGGATTACAGGTTACCAGTAGCAGATCTAATACTACATAATACTACTATACTAGCACACAAGCCAACTTAAACATAAATGTTATAGTAGTACTGATACCACTTGTTTTTCTTCTTTTTTTAATCAGCTGGGCAATCTGTTTTAAGATTAGAACTCCAGGAAATTCTTGGACAAATTTACATTTCATACGTAAACAGAAGGCATTGAGGACCGTGCACTGAAATGTGCTCCAATCAAATACAAGTTTCTATAATCATAAAATAATGGGTCTTTAGATTTGTGCGTGTTTGCCAAGACGAGTGTGAGAGCCCTTCTGGTGGGTGCTGGCGAGCGTGTTTTTATTTTTATGTTTGTTGGATGTGGGTAGAGCTCTATAGATGTTTACTGTGTGTGTGTGTGTGTGTTGGGGGTGGGGAACGTATCAGTGCATCAGGCATACCGCTATTGCAACATGAATATGCAAAGATGATGTGATACCAATGGTAGCTTGTGATGTGTACTGTGGTTTTGTGTAGTACGGCTGAGGCACCTGGTTGCTTTCTAATGTTTCCTGTTCTCCTTTTTTCGCTGTGACTTACCTTCGGAACATCACGCTATCGTTTTACAATCCTGGCCTGCACATGGCTCAAGATGTATTGTTAGCTTCTTTTTTTTTCTTTTTCTTTCTCTCTCTCTCTCTCTCTCTCTCTCTCTCTCTCTCTCTCTCTCTCTCTCTCTCTTTTGTTTTTGCTTCTTTTTTTTCCAGTGTGGTTTAATGCCAGTACCTGAAGAATGTATACCTGAGGGGAAAAAAAAAAAAAATGTTTGTCCTCACATGAAAAAGTTAACTCTTGACACACATTACAATACAGAGAGTTGAATAAACATCCCTCCAACAATCTACACAATCGTAAAAGGAAGTAGAATGTGTTAAAATTACACACATGTAAAAAGATGAATACTGTATTAAGCAGTGCTTTATATATATATGTATACACACACACACACACACACACACAAGGAATCAGTTGAACATTTATGTTATATCAAGACAATGCCCAGCACTACCTATTATCTGTAAACCGGCAAAAGCAAGCATGCACAGACTGAATCGACCACTACATTACTGATATTATTTTTAATATTTAGTTCTGGGAGTGAAACATGGCATGTTAAAATCAAGACAGATAAGATTCATATCACAACAAGCATGCGTTGCCCATGAGTAGGATAAGCATTTGCCCATGTTTTGATTGATATTTTGCTCCCACATCTAAATAATCTCTCTCTCTCTCTCTCTCTCTCTCTCTCTCTCTCTCTCTCTCTCTCTCTCTCCTGACCTGCCTATGAACAACAGAATAGAATCAAATCATGATTTACTTCTGTGTCCATTCAGCAAAAGCCATGAACTGATGCAGAACAGTCATCACTATATGCAACTTTTCTTTTGTACCTGTGATATGACATTATCAGTCGACAATATTCTATATTGCAATGGGATTTAGTTATTTAAATCTTGGAGTGAATTATGTCATTTTTAGCTAATTGAGGAAGTGCCTGAGATTCATTTGAATTGCAAGCATGAAATGTGTTTTGGTCAAATGTCTTTCTCTCAGTTTGGCGGCGATGTACACTTCTTAGCTGGAGAGCCCTGCAAAGGGCCCATACCTCATCCAATGCTGCAGAGTTACACGAATATTCCTTTGAAAAAAACAAGGTCTGGATCCAAAATCTTCATTGATAGGTCCTTGACCATTTGCCAACACTTACACTTTAACAGCGCTGTAAAATGTGTCCCAAAATTACTGCATGATCATACTCACAGACTTGTAAAACAAATTGCGCTCGAAAACATCCTCCTTCGCGGGATGTAAAAAAAAAATTAAAAAAAAAAAATCAGTTCATGTGACTTAACCCCACATTTGACACAAAACAGAGTAAATTATTTTATGCTTCTTTACATAGTAACCTACTTTTTAGCCCAGCCATTCAAGCCATTTCTCACCGTCTCTCTCTTACTAGTCTCAGCATGACACCAAGGAGGACTGCACTCATCCATGAAATGACACCTGCATCCATAGTTGCCAAGCTTGCCTCTTGTCTTTCTGTCATCTTCTTCTAGTTTTCCTTAACATAAAGGTGCTTATACTTCATCTTGGTATATGTCAGAATATATACTAGTATACATGTGATGTATATTTTTCTTTTTCTGTTTTTTCTCCCACATGCTGCATATCCTGCTCACCTGATGTTTTTTTGTTTTGTTTTGTTTTGGGGTTTTTTGTCTTTTTTTTTGTGTGTGTGTGTGTGATAACGAAGAGTGAAATTGCTGGCTGAGAAGAGAGGAAAAAAAAAGGGGGGGGGGGGGGGGGGGGTGGAGGAAAAAATCTGAATTTTTTCACCGTGTATATATCCAGGTCCAGATGCTGGTCTGCAATTCTTGTGCATGTGTTGTTGTTTTTGCTTCAAAGAAATGATTTCCTTCTATTGTAGATAAAGTATTCAGTTCTACAAACTTTGTGTTCAGATATATACGTAGACACAGAGGAACAACAGCATCCAGACAGCTCCACATGTCTTCTGTTCTCACCATTATCTCACCTGTCTTTGTTTGCATATATATGTGTGTGTGTGTGTGTGAGGCAAATAACTGTTGTGTTTATTTTTCTTTTGCTTTAGTTGGAAAAAAAATTTTTTTTAAGGCCTTTGGAAATTACTGTTCCACACCCATGGCCATGCACACCGTGCTGTTAACTCTGCCAAAGCACTTCCTTCTCACTTGCCACTCCCTTGAACACAAGCAGAAGCTTGGTGAAAGAAAGAAACTAGAAAGAAAGAGTGAGATGATCTCAAAGAGAGAAGTGTGCACAGGGTGGGTGTTTGGGAGTGACAGTCTTGAATATATTATTAACGCCCTTCCGGGTTGATTACAAAAATAAATGTCCCCATCCAAAAAAGAAAAAAATGGAGGGAAAAAAAAAGACTGGTAGATGTATGGCTTTACTTGAAACAACTTCAAAGAATCATATTAATCCACAGCTGTAGCACAGGATGGCTTCTGTTTATTTTGGCGTGGGTTTTTTGTTGGTTTTTTTTTTTTTTTTTTCCTCCTCCACTAGACATTTGTTAGTGTGGTAGTCTAGGTGCTAGCCTTTGAGACTGAATGATATGATAAACTGATCTAGTCCTCAGCAACAGTCGGAGCTTTTTATTATTGGTGGGATTGGGAGGGGAAGAAACAATACACACAGGGTGACAAGAGAGTTGGCCATGACAGAATCATGTTGAAAATTTACACGAATGTGCTCTCTCTCTCTCTCTCTCTCTCTCTCTCTCTCTCTCTCTCTCTTTTTCTCTCTCTCTCTCTCACACACACACGCACGCACACTTGCAGGCATGCACACACATGTTCACACACGCAACTGCAACAACAATGAGCATTTTTTGGTGTTTTTTTTTTTTTGGGGGGGGGGGTATGTGTGTGTGTGTTATTTATGAATAAATAAACAGGTGAGGGAGATTAATAGAAAGAAAATGAATAAAGAGTGTCTAGGCTATGATGTAACATTTTTCCCATGGAGAAATGGCATTGAATTTCATGTTCAAAGAAAAAGAATTATTAATGCTTTCAGGAGAAAAGCCTACAATTAAGCAATGTGCAGTTAGGAAAGTGTCATGGTTGTAGGACACAGAAACATTTTCCATTTACATTGCTTTTTGTCTAGCCAAGCACTACAGCCGGTCAAGGTTGAAAATGTGTGTGTTTGTGTGTGTGTGTGTGTGTGTGTGTTTATCAATGGCTGTTTAGAATTTTACATTCCAGGCTTAAGAAACGATTCACACATGTATATGATTTGTAGACTGTTTGTGTCCAACCCCACCCCAACCCTCTCTCTCTCTCTCTCTCTCTCTCTCTCTCTCTCTCTCTTTTAGTTGTTGTTTCTCCACAAGTTATATATATATATGGTTTGATCCACTGCATGTCAACCTTTTTTTTCCATCATCAAAACACTTGAAAATTGAAGACAACACCTGCTTATATAATATATATATATATATTGCTTATATATGTATGTGTGTACACACTCTCTCTCTCTCTCTCTCTCTCTCTCTCTCTCTCTCTTTCTTTCTTTTTCTTCTTTCTTTTTTTTTTTTTTACCTTCTGCAACACACAAAATCAGCAAACTTCCAAAAAAGAACTGAAGCAAAAAGTGGAAAAGCCTTTTTGACCTAAACCAGACCATGTTTTTGACTCACTTGTGTAAACAAAGTGAGTATATGTAATAACCTGGTTATAAAATGGTCTGTGTGTGTAATAACCTGGTTATAAAATGGTCTGTCTGTCAGTGTACATGTATGCACACTAACTATGACTAAGGTGGGTGACTAAGGAGGAAATAGCAGTGTGCGTTGTGTTGGACTAGTCATTTCTGCTGCCAATCCAAGCTGAGGCAGGTGGTAGTACTCATGCTTATTGAATGCAGCGATTTCCAACACAGGCAGCATGATTTCCCAAGTCACATCACATGTCTGACATGCCAGACATGATCAGCTCTCGGCTGAGAATCCCACTCCACGCCCTCTCATTTCCTCCCCTCATGTGAGTCTCGCCCTCAGCATCTCACCATCCCTCTTCTACACACCACGTTCAATGGGTGTATGTCTTAGACGGGACTTTCTGTCACAACAGAAAGAGTGTGTTCAGGTTGGTAGAGACAGTAGAAGAGACACAAGAGAGCGTATTGGTCGGGTGAAAATAGTAAGTGTTGTGTTGGCGTTTTTTATGCTTGTCAGGGACTCTATGGCTGTGCTTTTTGCATACAAGATATCTACTCATGAATTTATGGCAAATTGATTCACATAAGACATGTTTACACACACATACACACACACACTCACACACACACACACACACACACACACACACACACACACACACACACACACACACACACACACACACACACACACACACAAAACACAACACAACACAACACAACACAGCACACACATTTAAACATTGTACACATGCACACCTGTTCAGAAACTGTGCGTCACACTTGAATTCACAAAAGAGAAAATGTGGAAACGATGGAGAAATAGGTTGGTGGGATACAGTTGTTGAAGAGGGATGCACTGCTGCCAAAAATTGCTGAGGCTCCTCTGGGAACATCTCTCTGACAGCTGGGAGTGCGAAAAGCACCAAATCACCCCTTCATTCACACTGATACAGACAGACACTGTGACGTGTGCAATTCATGCAGTTACACACTTAAGTTTGAGGGAGGCCAGGCAGAGAGGGAGCATACTTTCACAGTGCATACCTTGGAGGATCATCTGCGTAAAATGTTCTGCTGAAGAAAACACACTCTTTGGGCATCTTTTTGTAAGCAGCACTCACTTTTTTACTCATAGATTGGGTGCCCCTGTTCTCCCTGTTTTTTTTTAAATCAGCGCTCATGTTTTTCTCACAAACAGGTTGATATGTATCTATCGTTCTCTCACATTGTGTCTGCTCAGTCAGTGCTCATTCTTTCTCACTCATAGTTGTTCCACTGTGTCTGGCTCTCCATCTTTCTCTTTCTGTCTTGTTCTGCTTGAAAACATGGGTATTACAATTTCAGGCAAGGTGAGTGTGATACTTCCCCACCCACACATATTTACAGTTTGCGTGAGTTAAACACATGCACATCCATAGATAACAGTTCTTTTTCTTTCTTTCTTTTTTTACAACAGGGTATATATGTAAAATGGAGGAAATTAAAAAAATTAAAAAAAAAGAATCGAAAGAAGAATGAAAGGAAAGAAAAAAGAAAATATGAAATATAAAAGAAGAAAGGGAAGACAGGGAAAGTAAAAGAAAGGGGAGTAAGGGGCAATGTTTTGTTTTGTATTTGTATTGTATTTCTCTTTTTGTCACAACCGATTTCTCTGTGTGAAATTCGAGCTGCTCTCCCCGGGGAGAGCGCGTCGCTGTACTACAGCGCCACCCTTTTTTTTCTTTTTTTTCTCTGGCATGCAGTTTTTGTTTGTTTGTTTTTCTATTGAAGTGGATTTTTCTACAGAATTTTGCCAGGAACAACCCTTTTGTTGAGGTGGGTTCTTTTACGTGCGCTAAGTGCATGCTGCACACGGGGCCTCGGTTTATCGTCTCATCCGAATGACTAGCGTCCAGACCACTACTCAAGGTCTAGTGGAGGGGGAGAAAATATCAGTGGCTGAGCCATGATTCGAACCAGCATGCTCAGGTTCTCACACTTCCTTGGCGGACGCGTTACCTCTAGGCCATCACTCCACGTCACTCTGTTTTTGCAGTGGCACAGACAAAAAACAAAAAAAACAAAAAAAAAACCAACAACGAAAACTGCCTTTCTCTTGCATTGTTAACCAATAGCATTGTTTGTTTTGTTCTGCCTGCACCCCCCCCCTCCCCCTCCCTGCCACCCCCCCCCCCCTCTCTCTCTCTCTCTCTCTTTTTCTTTCTTTCTTAAAAAGCAAAGCAAACAAGAGAGGCAAGAGCCTTCAAGACTCACTTGTGATAAATTAAGTCCCTTACCATTAATTACAGAGTAATTTCTCTTTTTTACTATCTGCACCAAAACGTTTGCAAAATAAATAAAAATTCCATGCTTAGCAAAAGAAGTTCCTGTTTGAACAAAAAATGATAATAATGACTCCTCTTGTTGTTGTGTCAGAATAAGAGGTCAAAGTGCCAAGTTTAGAGAATACAAAAAATATAAATATAACAGTAAATGCAGTTTGCATATAATTAGGCTTCTTTTTTTATTTTTTTGTGCCCATCCCAGAGATCCAATATTGTTTTAAACAAGATGACTGGAAAGAACTGAATTTTTCCTATTTTTATGCCTAATTTGGTGTCAACTGACAAAGTATTTGCAGAGAAAATGTCAGTGTTAAAGTTTACCACGGACACACAGACACACGGACACACACACACACACACACACACACACACACACAGACAACCGAACACCGGGTTAAAACATAGACTCACTTTGTTTACACAAGTGAGTCAAAAACAGTTGGGGTGTTCACCTCAGGGTTCAGCTGATCATTTCTAAAGGAAAACTATTCTTATTTCAGGCTTGAAATGAAGGGTTCTTTTAGGAGAATGCCATCACAAAGTAAGTATTTGTGAATAAGATTTTGTTTCAAATTAAAAACACATTGTCACACAACTGATTGAATATTATCACAATTTTTTACTGTTCAGAGAACCATGTCACTGCACTTTTTGGTGATGAACTCACAGTGGATAGAAGAGCACTGTGTCAATTGTTTTTATCCCCAGATCTTAGCCCATAGTTATATATATTAATTATTTATCAGGCAGTTTAATCAAACATACACACTTGCGTGGTTTTCTTTGATTCTGTGCTTTTAAACTGTACATATTTGGCTCTTACATTCTGCAAGGCACTTTTCTTTCTTTCTTTTTTTATGTTGACCAGTGTGATTTTACTGACCAACTTTAGGGCAGTGGGTGATCTGGCTTTGGTTTTTGCACCTACTGTGACCTAGTTAGAGAATCGGAATGTGGTTGCATCACTTCAACCCCACCCCCACCCCCCTGCACACAAAAAATCTACTTGTAATTGATTAATTATTTCTCTTCTTGAGATAATTAAAGTATTCTGTATGATGGCTTGGTGGTTATGCAGAAAGGAACTGTAGGTTTGGGGTTATGGAGAGATTGTTCCAGATCGAGAGACTTGGGAGGAAGGAGGCAGGGTGGAGAGTTAGGGGGGGGGGGGGTTGAGAAGGGGGGAATGTAGAACAGTGTTGTAACAGAAGGGGGAAAGAGAGGCAAGGCAGGGATCTGAAAGGATTACAGGAAGTGAGGGAAAGAGAGGAGCAGAAGGGAAGTGAGAGAGAAGTGGGGCATGGATCAAGGAAGGAGGAGGAGCAGCTCTGGCTTTTTTTTTTCTTTTTCTTTTTTCTTCTTTTTTTTATGCTTCCTCTTGCTGCGCTAGTTCAAAAGCATGATAATATTGGCTAGTTCAAAGGCATGGTATGGATGGCAATGGGGGCAGAAACCCCTGACCTCACTCCCACCCAATCCCAGGCTTTGAAGGCTTTTGACCCACATCACCGAATCCAAGTGTGGATTTTAGGGATGAGTGACTTCATTCACCACCACAATAATCATGTGTGGCAATTTTTTGTTGTGCTTTTTTTCTTTTTTTTTTCAGAGGGGGGGTTGTTTTGCTGTCCCGTTACCTGTGCTACTTCAGTGGTGTAACTTCAACAGGAGGGCTTATCATTGTTGGGTTGTTGTGTGGCCACATGCCAGAGGACACCCTGCACTGCTGCCAAGGTCACTGGTGGTTGTCAGTGGTCTCTTTTCTGATCCAGCATACACAGGACACCACGAGCTAAGTCCCCAAATGATGATAGCTTCGGAGCCAGATAGAGTGAGCATATGACCCATGAACGGCTGAAGTAAAGACTACCACCATGGTCCAGTGATAGTCTCCCATGAATGGAGGTTTGTACCGCCACATGGAAAACAATTTGGACAAATATCCTGACCCACACAAACACAATAGAACATTTGCCCCCTTCTCACTGAGATGAATGGGACATTGAAACTAGAATCAGAAATAAGTGGGTTGATATATTTTAAAAAGAAAAGAGAGAGAAAGAAAAAGGAAAGAAAAGAAAAGAAAGTCTTCCATGGATGCTGAAAAACCCTGCATATTTGCATAACTTAGATGTGTCCACTTATTCCTCTTAAAAAAAAACAAACAACAACATTTTTCCAGGTCAAGTTTAAAGTAGTTAATTGGATATGATGAAAATGAACAAACAATTAATCACTCGATATCATCATGTTACAGTTTAAAACACTCCTGTACTTTGAAGACATTGCACTGGATGTAAATGAAAATGAAGTCTTCACAGTGACAAATATTTCACACCTTCTATTCTCTCTCTCTCTCTCTCTCTCTCTCTCTCTCTCTCTGTCTCTCTCTACTTCTTAAGGTCATTCTGTCAAGAGAGAAAAATGACATGGAAAAAAAAAGCAGGTATTTTCAAACTGGTTTTGTTCATTTTAGTTGATGAGCATTCTTTTCCACTTCGCAGACTTTCAAGAACAAACTGAAGGGCTTTGTTCATAGCTTACCACCACAGATGTTCATTGTCACTGTCACATTTACAGCACTTTCTTGCTCAAAACTGTTGGACTTGAATATTAGCTGCATTGCATCCTCTGGTCATTCTAGAAAATTTAGACACAGATCTCTGATTCTCAGAAACAGTTTTACAGTAGTAATAATGGATTACTTGTGGAGTTTTACTGTATAAACGGAATACTTGTGGAGTTTTACTGTATAAACAGAATACTTGTGGGGTTTTACTGTATTTCATGAATGGGTTATTTGTGGGGTTTTACTCTATAAACAGGTTTCTTGCAGGATTTACTGGTCAGTCTCAGAGTCTGCTTCCGTCTTTTTCTGCTCCATTCTCTCTATCTCTCCCTCTTTCTCTCTCTTGTTTTCTCATGTTATTTCATCCTTTCTGTTTCTGCATATATACTTATATACTTTTGTCTTAAGGTGTTTAACTAAGTATGTGCTGCTTCAGATATCACATATATAACTTAACTGAGTGTGGTTAAATATGCACACGCACACACACGCACACACACACACACACATATATATATATATATATATATATATATATATGGTTAAATCTGCATGTGTTATTTATTTGTTTTATGTACTATTTATCTGAGTTTATTTGACTAGAAAAACTCATCACAAAGTATGATATTTTGTCCCTTTTTCCCCTTCTTCTTCTTATTCTCAAACATTTATATTCTGACATGCTGTCATTAGTCGTTCTGTCTGTCTGTTCGTCATTATTTATGCAGACGGGATCAATGTCAGTGACATTTATTAAAACTGAAATACACTCAAAGACCCACCAGAAATATTAAAAATAAAATGATAAGCGGTGAAAAAGTAAGCGGTGGTGTGTCACCTTTGGCCTGGTGAATTTTTCATGCTTGACGGTTCTGCTTTCAAAGTAAATGTACGCAGGTAAAGTCACCAGACCAGACACGCCCAGTCACGCTTTAGGGAATTCCTGGGTGGAGACTTACAACCCTGCCTGCTCCTTAGAAGTCTGGAGGGGGGGAGGTTGGGGGGTGGGGGGATCTGTTTGCTGGTTTCTGGCTGCTGTCATGGAGGGAAGGCACAAGGAGAGAGAGGGAAGGTCCTCCATGGTTGGTTGACTCTCTCACTCCACCCTGTTGCTCTGCACTTAAGATATAATACTTAATACTATAGTGATACACATCCACATTTTTTTTTTTTTTTTTCTCAAGGCCTGACTAAGCGTGTTGGGTTACGCTGCTGGTCAGGCATCTGCTTGGCAGATGTGGTGTAGCGTATATGGATTTGTCCGAACGCAGTGACGCCTCCTTAAGCTACTGATACTGATACACATTATTGTATGAAGTTGTTGGGTTGTTTTTTTTTGGGGGGGGTTTGGTTTTTTTTACATGTAGTGATACACATTCACATTATTGTATGAGGTTGTTGGGGGTTTTTCTGTTTGTTTGTTTTGGGGGTTTTTTGTTTGTTTGTTTTTTTGTTTTTACTGCTCACACATGTGCACGGGTGCACCCACCAACTGCATACATGCATGCACGTGTACACATTCACATTGTTATACTGTTTTGTGGGCACAAAGTCTCCCTGTCTCTCAACCACACACACACATATTTTATATATATATATATATATATATATATATATATATATATATACATACACACATACATACATACATATATATATATATATATATATATATATATATATATATATATATATATATATAATGTGTGTGTGTATAATACACTTGAACTGCTGTTAAGATGTACAGTCTGCAATTAGCATGAATGAAAGACGAGAAAAATTCATAGTGACTTGATGAGTTGGTATATAATATATAATACTTTACAGATGTACACACCTGTGCTGTAATGTGAATACACACTGGTGTGGCACATGTACATGTGTGCACATGCATACACACACACATGAGAAAAAAATAGCACAAATACAAATGTGTACTTGCAAACGCATAAAGTCAAAAGTGAACAGGATTTCTAATTTTTGTTGTTGTTGTTGTTGTTGTAGAGCTATATGGAAGAGGAGAGTTTTATAGCCGAGGCAGTACATGGTGGACAGAAAAAGCAAGTTTGTTGCAGATGACTGGAGCAATGTGAGGAAAAGACATGACCCTATGTGTTTCTTGCTTTGATTACACACACACACACACACATGCGCGCATGCACACACATATGTATAGAGATTGTGTATGTACATATATATATATATATATATATATATATATATATATATATATATATATATATATATATATATATCAGAAAGTCAAGAGTGAAGAAGAGAGGAGAAATTGAGGAGTGAGAAGAAGAGGAAGTTCCTGAAGATAGGAAGGTGCAAAAACCACAGATGTCATGATATGGTTTATTATGATGATTTATGATGACAGATCTGCAGTCACAGTCTTTGTTCAGCTCTGTGCATGGTAGGTAGAGTCAAGCCAGTCCAGCTTATTTAACCAGGAGGGGGGAAGGTGTGATCTGGCTCCAGGTGCACCAGAGCTGGTTATTACCACCCCTGTTATTTTGCTGCTGTCGTGATCATTTCTAATTATTATTTAATTATATAATCAGAGCTGCATTGAATTTAGAATTGACTCTGTTCCCACTGCACAAGACAACAGGAGTAAAAGGGTTAGGTGCAGAACAGATGTAAACAAAACAGATCAGAATGTAGGCAAGTGGTATTTGATTCAGTTTGCTTAGTTAATAGCTTTTTAATTGGTTGTTTTTTGTGGGTTGTTTTTTTGTTTGTTTGTTTGTTGTTGTTTTTCTCTTGAGTCATCTTGTATGATCTAAATGTATACACTTTGCTTCAGACTGTTGGAAAAGTAGAAAGGTGATGATTTAAAAAATAAAATAAAAATTTAAAAAAAAGAGTGCATTTACATTTTCTTCTGTTTTTGAAAACTGCCATGCAGGATGAACTGAATAAAAAAAAAATTGTTGTTAGTGACACACACACACACACACACATCAAGCAAAATACAGCACCCGCCATGAAACTTGCGTGGAATCCTAAATGTTTGGGAGTGTCTGCTTTGGTTTTAACTTGTTTTTTTTTCTGTTGAGTGGTGGGAATCTTGTGCTGAATGTTCTTTCCGATGTTAATATATTCAGTCGCTGAATCAGGTACAGTTATGGGAGAAAGAAACCAGTCATGCAACCCCCAACGTTTAATGATTTATAGGTTGTGAGAAACCGCCCATGGTGGTGTAAAGGTTTCCTTTGAGAAACAAGCATTCATAATTATATACCATATATATTACGAAAATGGAAAATGTGCAGGCATAGTGGTGGGATACATGTTCAACTGCATGTAAGTTATATATATATATATATATATATAATTATGTGATGTACATGCTTTTGTGTGTCTGTGTGTGTTCAAATTTGCCCATAGGGCCATTTGTGAACAAGCAATAATGCTTATTCCCTTACCCTCTTTAAATGAAATTCTGATTGTTCAGTCGTTCATTCATTTGTTCTGTGTGTGAGTGTGTGTGTGCTGCAGTTAAAAATTCATCGCAGCTTTCACAGAACCAAGACCCAAGCCCAGAACAACTTCACCTTAAGGGTGTTCATTAATATGATGTTAAATTCAACTCTGCCCTGAGTTTACTTGCAGTGTGCATACCATTACCATTCTCCATTTCCCAGAGTATGTTTACAGTGTGTGCAAGCATACAATACTTGTGTAAATAAAGTGAAAGGGGTTCCCACTGAACCACTCCCAAAAAAGTTTCGATAAAAGAAGACCAAGATGTCTCTGTGGGGTGGGTTTAAAGAAACTTGAAATGTGTCTTTGTGTGTTAATGTCTGCATGTGTTGATCGCTGAGTTGTTGGCAACAGCAACACAGGTTCACACACAGTTTATTTTTACGACCATAAGTGTCAGAGAGTTCAGTTTGTTAAGTTTGGTAATGGCGTTGCAAACCCTTTTCTTGGTGTGTGCACTTCTATACTCTACAGTAGAAAGATTCTTTCACTCTTATTAATAAAAGAGCTTAAAACCTGTGTCCGGAGAGATCCTTTTCTTACTACTGGGCTCCTTCTGCTTGGAACAAATTGCCCAGAGGTCTAGAAGTTAGAACATGGAGACATTAGAATTCTTCAGATCTGGTTTAAATACATATATCTTGATCTTATCCGTAAACTCAACTCCAAGACATCTGTTCTCAATGGGGGAGGGATGGTGTGTGCTGCATGAGGTTGAAAGATGGAGGTGGTTGGAGACCAGAGGGAAGGAGTTATAAAAGTCAGAATTTAAACACATGTCCTGTATAGGTATGGAAGAGAGAAGAGGAAACTGTATACCACAGTCGTTTGACAAGCTTTTGGACTTGGTTTTTCCACTATTGGGTTGGTTTACTCAGGACTTCCTTGTCAGTGGAGTGTGGTAACTTGTTTGCCTGATCATGGTCTGAAGCCAGCTCACTGCAGTCAGTGGCTTGATAAGCACTTGCTTGGGAAAAAAAAAAATAAAAACCTCTCACATTCTCAGGCTGTAAATGTACCCCCTGCATGTTTCCACTCTGACCTCGACCAAAGGTGTGGTCGTACCAAGCCAAAATGTATACAGTGAAAAACTTGACCAAACACTGCCTACCAAAATCCAACAGGTTAATTGTGTGTGTGTGTGTGTGTGTGTGTGTGAGTGTGTGTGTTTTAGTATTCATATATATTTGCATGCCAATTTTTTTAGATAAAATTCTGCTGAAGAAGTTTGCCAGACAGGTCCCCACTTTTTGTTCCCCCACCCCCACTTTTTTTTTTTTTTTTTTTTTTTTTTTTTTTTTTAAACTGGCAAAGCCATAGTCTTAAATGAAGTGAATTTATGGTACAGTTTAATAACTCAAGTTCTGTGTCCATAGTTGAATGCAGATCGGGTGCCTTAATGACCTTGCTTACCCAGAGAAATCACATGTAAATATGTGATCATTATCAGTTCTGTTATGATTGATGGACTTGTACAGATTTTGTAGTTGTTGTTTTTTAGTTTTTAAGAAAAAAAATAATTCACTCCCTCCATTCAAAATGACAGAATGGATAATATTCATTGCAGCTGAGCATGTTGAATAGCATAACTTAATTTGTACATCATTGATTTATGTTGATCTCTATTTTTGTATGAAAGTCATGCTTTTGAAGTAAGCTAAGAACACACACACACACACACACACACACACACACACACACAAAAAAAAAAAAACCCACTGGGTTTACTTTCCACTGGAATCCGTTCTCCACCACTTCATATCATACTTTTGTACTGTTTTTCACATATTATTATTGTATTTGTGACATTGCTTCAAAACAAAAAATTAAAAACAAGAACAAAGCAACATAAAAGTAGTGCTGCAAACTGCAGGCAAAGAAACTCAAACAGTAAAAGGTAGTGACGAGTATAAATTCTACAAAATGCTGGCAGAATGCACTTCAGAAATCTATAATGATTGCACAATAACACACACAGGTATACTTGAATGCATGTCCCTCTGATGTCATAGTATGTTATATATATTAACAGTTAGTGTCCAGTGTGGTGTGTGTGTTTTTTTTTGGGGGGGTTGTTTTGTTTTGTTTTTTTGGTTGGGTTTTTTGTTTGTTATTGGTTTGTTTGTTTTTTGTTACTGATAGAATTGATAATGATGTTGTAAAAGGCAGAGGGGGCAGCAGAGCGAAGGAGAAGTGGGCAGGCTGAAGAGAAGAACACATCAGTCAGCTGGTTCTATTCAGGTGAACCTCAACCCCAACAAATAACAGTTCTATGTGCAGACACAAGCACCCAGAACAGCTGGCTTTCTTTACATTGCAGGGATCCCCATCTGAATGACAACACACTCAGAGGCCAGTCAATATTACACACCCAGGGTTTTTGAACTAGCTGTTTTTGGCAAGCTAACATTGCTCCATCTGGCACTCAGTGAAGTGGGCCGTGCTGACATGAATGGAAGCGCCACAAAAGATCTAGGTCTCGGTATGGGCAAGAAAGCTGTCACACAGTTGTCATTATCCCAGACTGCGTTTTCAGTGTGACAGAAATCAACAGAGTGCATTCAGGTCTGCTAGCTCAGATGCTTGCAGGTATGGGGTATGGGGGTGGGAAGGGTAGCAGACTGGTTGGGGTGGGGGGAGGTGCAATTGTCAGTCTGTTCTGACGTGAATGGAACCAAACATGGGAGCCCTTCCCATTATAAACTACAGGAAGGCAGAGTTCCAAAGTTCAAAATGTTCAGGAGATAAAAGTGCACACACACACACACACACACACACACACACACACACACACACACACACACACACACACATTCATGTCTTGCTTTGAAAATTTCAGAGTGTACAAAGGCAGGTTTTCTTTAAAACTTTGTGAACTGACAAACACAGATCTTCCATCAGATCAGGTCAGTTGGTAGCCATGTAACAGATGTGTGTGTGTTGTGTATGTATGTGTGTATATATATGTGTGTGTGTGTGTGTGTGTGTGTTTCTTTTCTTTTTTTTATGTCTGTTTTTATCGTGGTCATGTCAGCTTCTGTAAGAACAGAGGAGTACACAAGCACAATGTTCATCTCACACTACAACTATTTAATTTCTGCTCAGTACTATCAGCAGAGCTGTTGTAAAGTGAACACACTGAAACACTCCTGTCTCATTTCAGTCCTGACCCTCATTTTGAGTCAACAAAGACCTGTCTCAGTGAGCAGCTTGTTAGCATGGCTCTTTGTCTGTTGGTGGTAGAGGTATCCATCTCCCAGGGTGAATACTGATAAATTTCACTCTGTCAAACTGGTCACATTATTCTCTCCGGTTTGTTCACAGCAAGGTCGTTTAGACGTGTAATATATACTGTACACAGACACATTCCCGGTTCAGCGCACCAAACACACTCACACACACACGCACACACACACACACACACACACGCACACACACACCAGAGGGGGCGGTGGGGGGGGGGGGGGGGGAGCAGAGGGGTGTTGTTACAAGGATAAAAAAGTTGAAGGCAAGTGGTATGGGTGGAGGTAGCAGCAGTAACAGTTGCTACTAATTTATGAAAACTTGCCTTCTCCCTGTCCCTCTAGATGTAAACTACAGTAAATTATATGGAGACAGTTTTGGCAGCATGAATAGAAACTAGAAAGTGCCAAACTGAGACCGTCTTTTTTCTTTTTTTTTTTCGTTTTTTTTTTTTTTTCATTAGCATGTGTGAGTGAGTGTATGTGTGTGTGTGTGTGTGTTACTAATCTGTCATACATGTATGCAATTGTACATTTGCATATATATATATATATATATATATATATATATATATATATATATATATATATATCGTGTACAGTATATGGTGTTTTAAACCACACACACACACACACACACACACACACACACACACACACACACAGCCATTAGCTATCATATATTTACATGTAAAAATAAATATTAAAATATGTTAAAAAAGATATATATATATATATACACACACACACCCTAATGAGTAAGATATGATCATTTTCATTTTTACTTCTTATTCAAACACCAGCTTCATTTCTTGACTTTTTCATGGTGACAGACCATAAATCATTAAATGCCAAATGCTGAACAAATATCTCTTGCCGACTGAACTCAGCATGCCAAAAGAATCGGAGTTGACTTGGTTATCTCTTGCTCACTGTGTGCCGACTACCGGTAATTCGCAAAGTTGAATGCTTGCCCATTACCAATAATGCAGAAAACTTACCAGTAATGGGTAGAAAACTATTGCACATTACCATAATGCACAAATTACCACTATTGAGCACAACATATGTACATATATATATCAACATTCCAGAAATATAGCTAAAGGGATGTATATGAAGTAAAGTTATGTTAAAACAGTTGCTCAATATTCAGGATTTGTGATTCGAAACTGCATGCCATGCTGTCCTTAGACAAAATATGATGTGCACACACACTTAGTCATACACATCCTTGTGTCACTGTCACTGTGTCGGTGATGCTGCTGCTTATTTTTTCTCTGTGTGTGTGTGTGTTTGGTCGCAACTTCTTCAGAGTGTCTGTCACTTTGACTAGTTTGAGTAAGCTGAGCTGAGCAGTTAAATGACCACTTCCCCCACCCACAACCCATCCTTTTCTTTTATCAAAAAATGATAAACACATTCTCAGTTTTTGATTGGCCCATTTCCTTATCTCCCCCCCCCCCCCCCCCCCCCCCCCCCCACTGTGGCATTGCCTCCACCTATGTCAGTATGCAATTCTGGCCGTGGTTGATTTCCTTCCAGTCATTCATTATGTGGAACATGCCAAACGGTGCACACACACAGTATTTTGGGCTGTTCACGAAAAAAAAAAGAATGTAATAATTCCTCCCCCTCCACTCACCTCCTCCTTTTCTTTTTCGATCCTGAACTCAAACTGACTGTATGTCACACACATTCTCTCTCTTCCTATCTGACCTGAATATCTCCCCACCCTGCCCCCTTCCACCCTGCCCCTCCCATTTTCTCTTCCCATCTTCTACAATCTCCCCATCTCAGTCCTCACACAGTGTGATATTTACTCACATTAAATTTTTCACTAAGACTAAGAAGGATAAGGTTTGAAAATGATGATTAAGACTGGGTCTACTGTATCTTTGAAAGTTTGATAGAATATTGAAGAGGGAGGGAGTGTGTAAGTGTGTGAAAATGATGGTTACTACAGCGGAGTGCGTGGTGACATTTTTATACCAAGCAAAAGTGTGAGGTTTGTAATTGGTTCCAGCAATGCCTGAGAAGGTCAGGGGTGGACTTTTTCTCTGATCTTCAGTATATGTATATGTGGGACAGTATATGTGTGTGTGTGTGTGTGTGTGTGTGTGTGCAGACCAGCTGATACCTAAAAATCCTTCATGTGTTAGTTATTAATGCAGAAGAGCAGATTACACAGGTCAAAGAGAGAGAGGGAAGGAGCAATTCAGTGCCTCATCAGAATCAGACTTTAGAGATTAGATCACTGAAAGAATGATTTTTGAATGACTGAATTGCAGACCAAAAAAAAAAAAAAAAGAAAGAAAGGTAATTTATGATAACAGCTGGCCAACAAATTGCAACAAGTCACTTTGGTGATTCACACCACTATGTTGTGTTGGGTGTGTATGTGCAGATGCAGTAGATTCTATACCAGAACTACATGTTGTGTGTGTACAGATGCAGCAGATTTTGTTCCAGAACTACATGTTGTGTATGTGCAGATGCTGCAGATCCTGTACCAGAGCTACATGTTGTGTGTGTGTGTGTACAGATGCAGCAGATCCTGTACCAGAACTACAAGTTGTGTGTGTGTGTGTGTGCAGATGCAGCAGATCCTTTACCAGAACTACATGTTGTGTGTGTGTGCAGATGCATCAGATCCTGTACCAGAACTGCAAGTTGTGTGAGTGCAGATGCAGCAGATCCTGTACCAGAACTACATGTTGTGTTGTGTGTGTGTGCAGATGCAGCAGATCCTATACCAGAACTACATGTTGTGTTTTGTGTGTGTGTGCAGATGCAGCAGATCCTGTACCAGAACTACATGTTGTGTGTGTGTGTGTGTGTGCAGATGCAGCAGATCCAGTACCAGAACTACATGTTGTGTTGTGTGTGTGTGCAGATGCAGCAGATCCTGTACCAAAACTACAAGGAGGACAAAGGGTCGTTCAAAGAGACGCTGAAGAACAAGGAGGTGGAGCGTGCCATGACGCTGCACCCAGTCAAAGACCCCATCTACCAGTACCGCATCTTCAACTACTTCCGCTCCGTGGACATCATGAAGCTGTGGGAGAGACAGGTGTGGCGGCTGTCTGTCTGTGTGTATACATGTGGGTGGATCATGGAAGGTGGCAAAATAGTTAAGGCACTGACAGGTGCAATAGCCGAACAGTTAAAGCTTTGGACTTTCAATCTGAGGGTCCCAGGTTCGAATCCGGTAATGGCACCTGGTGGTTAAAGGGGTGGAGGTTTTTCCGATCTCCCAGGTCAACATGTGCAGACCTGCTTGTGACTGAACCCCCTTCATGTGTATACGCAAGCAGAAGATCTAATACGAGGGTCATTCAATAAATAAGGTGAATTTTTCGGTATAAGGACTTCTAATACAGATAGAAGCTTTTTTTTTTTCTTTTCTTTTTTTTTTTGTTTTACTTCTTTTTCACATGGATTTAATTTGTTTTGCAGATTAAAAAAAACTTTGAGAGTTTTGGCGATTAACAAAGATGGCCGACCAAGAAGCATGCTCCAGGATTGAACAGCGGTCAGTTATCAAGTTTTTGGTTGCTGAAGGGTGCAAACCAGTTGAAATTCATAGGAGAATGTCAACTGTGTATGGTGCCACAAGTTTCAGCCGAAAAAATGTCTACAAGTGAGCTAAATTGTTTAAAGAAGGACGGAGCAGTGTTGAGGATGAAGACAGGCCTGGAAGGCCTACAGAAGTGAGGTCTCCTGAGGTGATCGAATCAGTCAATGACCTCATTCAGTCTGACAGAAGGGTAACAGTGGATGACATTGCAAGGACTTTGAGCTTACCTGTTGGGACAGCACACAAAATTGTCCATGATAACCTTGGCTACTCGAAGGTCAGCTGCCGGTGGGTGCCAAAGATGCTTACTCCAGAGCACAAACAGAGGAGGGTCGAGTTGTCCCAGCAGTGTCTCTGCCGCTATGAGAAGGATGGTGATGAGTTTCTGAAGAAGGTAGTCACATGTGACGAGACATGGGTTTGGCACTATGAGCCTGAGTCCAAACAGCAGTCCATGGAGTGGAAGCACGTAGGCTCTCCAGTGAAGAAGAAGTTCAAGTCCCAGCGGTCCACGAGGAAGGTGATGCTCACCGTTTTTTGGGATATGCAAGGCCCAATCACCATTTCATTCCTTGAGAAAGGAAGCACTGTGAACAGTGCCAACTACTGTGAACTGCTGAGGCAGGTCAAGAAAGACATAAAGAACAAACGCAGGGGTCATCAGTCAGAAGGAGTCATCTTGCATCATGACAACGCAAGGCCTCACACAGCAGCCCGAACGTTGCAGACCATCAACTAGCTGGGCTGGGAACTGCTCCCTCATCCCCCTTACAGCCCAGACCTTGCCCCTTCAGACTTTCACCTGTTTGGTCCCTTGAAAGCGTTCACGAGAGGCACGAAGTTTGAAAGTGACGATGAAGTCAAAAGTGTTGTGAGCGACTGGCTGAGACATCAGTCCAAAGATTTTTACGCTGAGGGAATACGGAAGCTTGTGCACAGGTGGGAAAAGTGTGTGACAGTGCTGGGAGACTACGTTGAAAAATTAAAAAAAAGTAAGCTTCTATCTGTATTAGAAGTCCTTATACCGAAAAATTCATCTTATTTATTGAATGACCCTCGTACGTTCGTTAAAGATCCTGTTAGCCATGTCATGTATACGCAAGCAGAAGATCAAATACGTTCGTTAAAGATCCTGTTAGCCATGCCAGCGTTTGGTGAGTTATGGAAACAAGAACACACCCAGCATGCACACCCCCGAAAATGGAGTATGGCTGCCTATGTGGCGGGGTAGAAACGATCATACATGTATAAGTCCATTCGCGTACATGTATACAAGTTAAAGTGGGAGATGCAGCCCATGAACGAAGAGGAAGAAGATGAAGGTTTAGGCACTTATCTGCGAGTACAGTGCCCTCGAGGGTCTGGATTCAAATCTTGGTCTCGCCCTTCCTTCCAATGGGACAAACTTGACTGGAAAATCAAACTGAACGTCTAGTCATTTGGATGAGATGATAATCCGAGGTCCCGTGTGTGCAGCACAAACAATGTGCACTGAAAAAGAACCCATGGCAACATGAAAGTTATCCTCTGGCAAAATTCTGCAGGAGAAATTCACTCCGATAGACAGTGCACAAATTCACATACACTCAAAACCTGCATAGCAGACGTGGTGTAGCGTATAAGAATTTGTCTGAATGCATTGACGCCTCCTATAGAAACTGAGACTCGAAAGTGTTCGGGAGTGTGTGTGTGTGTGTACATGTGCATTTTTCTCCTTGTGTATATGTAAAGAGTAAGCAGTGAGCGCCAGCCTAGTCTTTTTGCAATGGAAAGGGCCATAAAATGTGGGGCCCATTTCAATCATTGTCATGATTTACTGCTAGGGGTAGGGAGGGTTGTGTTTTCAGTTTCCATTTTTAATCAGTCTCTGCCTCTGTGTAGTCTGCCATAGTCGTGGGTGGCTGGGCATCTGCCTGCATACATAATGGGTTTCTGCTTAAGGAATTGCACTTGATAAACGCCATTTATCATCATTGTTATTCTAAGGTATTTTTCATGTGTTTGAATTCTGATTCACTCCCTGCTTACCCAGTTAGGGGTTACAGGATTGATTAAATCTCTGTGTGTGTGTGTGTGTGTGTATTCATGCTATAGGAGAGGGAGAGGCTTCTGTTTGTTTTCTTACCTGCATTTAAAGATGTTCATACATTTCATTTTTGTGCAATGTGTCTGTGTGTGTCTGTGTTCATGCTATAGGGGTGGGGAGAGGCTTCTGTTGTTTTTTAACCTGCAAAATACATGGGTACATTTCATTTTTATGCTGTGTGTGTGTGTGTCTGTCTGTCTCTGTGTGTGCGTATGTCTGTCTGTCTGTCTCTGTGTGCGTGTGTGCATATGCAATCTGCACACAGATGTGTTTGGGGGATGGGAGGGTTGTGTTTAGTTTTCCCTCGTCTGAAGTATAAAAAAAAAAAGAATTAAAAAATTATTTTAAAAAAACCTGCCAACTTCACCCACCCTGCTTGACTGATCCCTAGGTGGAGCTGCTGCGAGAGATTGCCATGGTGGACCAGTTGGAGGGTCACCACACCATTGAACCGGGGGAGTCGGAGCGTCTTAGCGGCAGCCCGGGTCTGAACCGCTTCCCTGCCCACAAGCGGGAGGAGGTGATCTCCTGGGAGTTCTTCAACAAGCCCATCTATTCCCAGTTCCACAACAACCCCAGGCGTGGTATGGAGGGCTCTGTCAGTGGCGCCTTAGACGACGCAGTAGAACAGGTGAGAAGTGACTTCTTGTGACGAGAGGAGGACTGGGTAGAGGGAATGGTGGGATGCTGACACTTGTGGTGGAGGATGTCATATGATACTAACTTGATTAAATGTATTAGAACCTCTTTGTGATCTTTATCAATATAGATATATATGTACCTTACAATCAACCATCAGCTGGAATGAATTGTATCCAGTTTGTCAATCTGCTGGCTGATTATTGAGCACCCAGTGACAGACGGAAGGGTTGGTTCTCAATAGTTTAGTCATCAGCACGGAAGTGGTGACTGATGTTACAGTGGTTCCATCACCTTGGAAGTGGAAGCAGCACAAAGTGTCAAGAGGACATGACCCAAAAGAGATCCCTGTAGAACGCTTTTGTTTGAATCAAACAGACTGACTGAAAACCATTGAACTGAAATTTATCTACATATCACATTATCAGTAAGAATGATAGTGAACCAATTGAGAGCAGTGCCATTGATACTGAATAAGCTTGAAGATAGGAAAGAACTAAGAAGGATCAAAGGATAGAATGATCTATGATGTCAGAAGCAGACATGTCTGGTCGAGTAAGAAAGGAGAGTTTTCCTGAAACAAAACCTTTTTTTTTTATTGAAAGAATATGAGCAAGAGGGGGTTCAGTACAATGGTTATCAAAGAATAGGCAGACTAGAAAGGATGGAGTAAATTGTTGGAGTTCGGTAGAAATTGATCCTTTTCAGGGCACCTGTTTTCTTCATGTAGAAAAGACTGA
Organism: Babylonia areolata; assembly: GCF_041734735.1. Classification (NCBI taxonomy): domain Eukaryota; kingdom Metazoa; phylum Mollusca; class Gastropoda; order Neogastropoda; family Buccinidae; genus Babylonia; species Babylonia areolata. The sequence continues at coordinate 34,106,128 of NC_134897.1, forward strand.
GAGATTTGAAACAGGAGCTAGTCTTTGAGATTTGAAACCAGACTAGTCTTCAGATTATTTGGATCAGGATTATGTTATGCAGTTAAAAAAATGAATAAATGAATCAGTAAACAGATGGAAAATTTCCCAAGAGAAGAGACAAGCTGATAATGATAATATTATGAATAGAGTTGGAAGACATTGTTAGAAGACAGAAGCTAGTATCAGACCAAGCTTGCAGGATACCTCTTCAAAGATGCTTTGGATTTCTGTTTCAGCAATGGGATGGAAAGATAGGAGGGGTGTGTTAGTAAATCAGGAGGAGCAAACAAGAAAGCTGTTTTGTCCATCTTGACTCAGGTGTTTTAGACATAGTCAGAAAAGGAGGGGAGAGGTAATATTTGAAATGATGTATCTGTGAAATTAAGGAAATGATACATATTCATGATCTCACATCTTTTCTTTTCTCTGCCATATTATTTTTAGTGAAACAAGCTCTCTGTTTGCCCTAGGTGATGGAGCTGGTGAATCGCAATGCAAGACAGCGTGGGCGCACCATCGACTTCAAGGAGATCCTGTATGGCTACCGACGGGTCAATCCTCTCGTGGGGGCTGACTTCATCCTTGACCTGCTCCTCATCTACCGCAAACACAAAGGGCGTAAAATGACAGTGCAGGTTCGACGCCACGCTTACCTCCAGCAGGGGTTCCTGGGAATCCAGATGCGTGAGGAGGACACTGTGTTTGTGCCAAAAGTCTCCATGGGTGAACACGTTCTTCACTTATTCCAGAAGGTGGCCGGAGGGAAAGGCTGGAAGGGCAAGCTGCAGGACAAGCATACAGAGACCATCCATTTCATCATGCCTCTCGCCGGGCGTTTTAAGATCTTTGTGCGCTTCATGCAGAACTTTGAGGATGTCTGTCTGAGGCGACATGAAGCAGCTCACCTAGTGGTTGTTCTCTATCACAGTAAAGGGGACGACAGTGATCATCAGAGATCTGTGGATCTCTTACAGAGATATCAGCGACGGTATGGCGCCAGCCGCATAGAAATAGTGCACGCCCAGGGGGCGTTTTCACGTGGTCGTGGCCTGGAACTGGGTGCTCAGCGCTGCGGCTCTGACGCCCTCCTGTTCTTTGTTGATGTTGACATCTTGTGGACCGTGAGTGCTTTGACCAGGATTCGCCTGAACACCAAACTGGGTCAGCAGGTGTACTTTCCCATTGTGTTCAGTCAGTACGACCCAGGCCCCGTGTGCAAGGAACAGGGGCACCATTGCCACTGCAGCCAGAGTCAGGGCTGCATCATCAACCCTAAAGACTTCCAACCCTCAGCGGGTTACTGGCGCCAGTTTGGGTTTGGCATTGCCACCATGTACCGGGCAGACATGCTGATGGTAGGGGGCTTTGATCTCAGCATTGAGGGCTGGGGAAAGGAGGATGTGGACCTCTATACCAAGTTCCTTGAGAGCAACATCACTGTGTTCCGGGCAGTGGACCCCGGCATGAACCATATATTCCATGAGATTGTGTGTGATCCCAGTTTAGAGCCAGCCCAGCTTGTCATGTGCATCAACTCCAAAGCACAGAGCTACGGAGACGAGGCGCTGTTAGCTACCGATGTGTACAAAATACCTGACATCATGAAGAGACATGAAAAACATGCACTCAACGTTCACAGATAACGCAGGCTTTTTTTTTTTTTGCTTTTTTTTTTTTTTTGCAGGGGGTGTGGGGGGGGTTAATAAATATATTTGCTCTGGATCAGATGTGGCTTCATTTAGTTAACTGGGAAACTTTCAGATCATTTTATGCAGTTATTGGTTGATACTGAAGAATGTTAATAGTTCAACTTTAATACACTGCCCAGCATTGTTACCCACCCCACCCACCCACCCTCCCCCAGGTGTTAGTCTGGTTTACTGACCAGACTGTTGCAGAGATGTAATTTATTCAAGTATCATTTTTCATCCTCAGACTGGTTCTGAGCAAACCAGACTGGCCTTTTTTTATTATTATTATTATTATTGATTTGATTGGTTGGTTGCTTTTAACAGTTCCTTCGGAAATTTCAGACTCAAAACTTACAACTTTCAAAATCTTATGGTTCAGAGAATATTATATTTTGTGTGTTTACCATGTTGCAGCTTTATCATGTTGGCTGGGGAGTTATCTTGCTTCAGCTTGAAATCTGTGATTATTACCAGCACAACTCAAAGTACTTACCATTCTGATGACTGTATTTACTAACAATTTTCAAGAGAGACTTTTCCACCTTTCTTGTGGACTTTGGATATTGATTCAGTTGAACTTTTTCATGTAGTATTCCGTACTGAGCAGTTTTACTGAACCTGTCAATATTTTTCAGATTGCTTCATCATTCTTACCCGACAGGTACTTGTTAGTGATATTTATCAGTCTTCCTTATTTATGAATCACAAAAAAAAGAAAAGAAGACAGTGACTGCGGTGCAGCTTTGAATAGTGACTAAGTGAGTGCTTTCACTGACTTTAAATATGTAAGTATGTCGATTCTTTTCAACACCATGTACAGGATAGCTTTTTTGTGTATTGCTAGCTAAGACTTTACCAAGGTGGATTTTTCAGGCAGCTTGCATTAGTTTGCCTGCTTCATCTGTACAGTTGAGATTGTCCGTTTGGTTAGCACTGTCTGAAATGGGTTCTGGCAATGATATGTTATGAAAACAAGAAGTCCACACCAGTCTGTCAGAGTGCAGAAATAAATATTTTGATTAATTTTTCGAAAAAAGAAACAAAACAAACAAGAAAAAAAAAAAGGTTGAAGTGTGCACAATCATGTGATGAAGAAAGTGCCTGAGTAAGTGTTATATGAGTTATCTACAGAACCAGAGACATTACGACATTGTCAAATGCATCAGGGAGAATTTTACTGTGTTGACGAACCTCCTCTTAGGAGTTAACTCCATTTGGGTTTTTCTTTTCAGCAAGCATGACACATGTGCACACCTTGGAGAAACCAGATGCAAGTTCTAGGTTTATGACACAATTTGCCATTGATTGAGCTCATTCTGTGATTATCAAAGATCATCTTATTGACTGCACTGTCTGATTCAATTTGGCATATTCCCCATTGAAAACAGAGTAATACTGCCAATAGGGTGGGGGTAAAAACAGTCATATATGTAAAAGCCTACTTGTGCATACATGAGAACGCAGTCCACAAATGAAGAAGAATAATAAGGCATATATATATATATATTGATTCTCACTTTCTAGTGGCGGATTCAGTTGTCAGCATGCCTGGTACAGATTAATGCAAGCGTTAGCTCTTGTTGCTGCATGCTTTGAAGATTAAAGGAGGTCACCTGAAATCATGAGTGCTAAGGGAATTAAAGAAATTATCAAGAGTTTGTTGTAATGGGATTCTCAGTATATTCCTGGGCACGAAGATCTCAAAATGCTTTTACGCAAGTTTTGGTTGTTGGTTGCAGCATGAAAGTAGTACTGTACTTCTAATTCCCACCAATTGTTGTTTTTATTCTTTTTCTTTGATGGCCTTAGTGGTCGGCAAGGCTCTAAGCACCATAATTTGATTTGATTTATTTTTTCTTTACATAATATGAATGTGTATGCACACACACACACACATAAGCTGTGTATGTGTGGTTGGGGGGGGGGGGGGGTGCATGCATGTGTATGTTAACACGTGTTTGTATTGTTCCCATTTGATGCAGCAGAACAGTTCGATGATCAGATGAATTGTGCTATTACTTTTATTTTTTGTTGTTTTTCTATTACTAATGATACAAAGTCTGTACTTAAGAAGACTGAACTGGGTGAGCTTTGAGTTGGATTACCTAAATCAATGATTGTTGGTTGAAAAAAAAATTGAAGGCAAGTGTTCAAACCAGTGCTCAAGCTTTAACTTTTCTTAACAACCGGTAACTTATTTTCTGTAAATTGTCTGCATGCCAAACAAGTTTAGATATGCACACATTTTGAAAGGTTATTTTATCCCTGTATTATCAGTTGTACATAATGATTTTACCAGATATCATTGTAGTAAAACCACTGTCTGTCAATCTGGAATACAGTATTATAATTTTTAAATCACCAAAAAAAAAAAAAAAAAAAAAACAAAAAAAATGTTGTGGATCTCACTGTGATTTCATCTGTGACTTCATGTTTTGTTTTGTTCAGCTGTTTCTTATTGAAAATGGAAATGGATGTGTCTTATGGAATGGAGATTGTTTTTGCCCAGGTAATAAGTTGTTATTTTATTTGTTTTTGCCCTGTTTGTTCATAGTTGTTATTTTTGGTTGTTGTTTGTTTTGTTTTTTTTTAACTGCACATTATTGATGGACATTTTGTACAGATTAAAAAAGAAATCTTTTTCCAAAAGACATATGCTTCCTTATCACCTCTCTTTTTTTAAATTGTCTGCTGTGTTTGATTGCACATCATGCATAACTACAAAATCTGACAAAGGACTGCTGCATTTCATGGGATATCTTTAACATGTGCAGATGATTTTTTGTGCCTTTGACAGAAGAATGTCTTATTCACTGTTAGTGATTGGTGCCAGGTTGTCTGTTCATGGTGTAAAAGATGAGGGAGAAACTTTTGTGTCTCACAAGAAGAAAATGAGGGCAGTTAATTTCAGCAGAGCCATGATTTTGTTTGATGGTTGGTAATGTCTTGTTCAGTTCTTATCCAGTGATGTGACCTGTTTAATATGAGATGTATAACTAACTACTGCAGAAGGAGCACAAACGTATGCTGGGTTTTGTGTCTCTAGTTTGTAGGTGTATGGTTGTGTGGTTGTTTATCAGTCTAGAGTCAGGAGTTTTACATATATATATATATATATATATATATATATATATATATATATTATGTACTTATATATGATTATATATCACCCCTTACAGAAGGACCAAGGGAAATCCTTATGCATGTTTTATGAATGATTACTATGACTGTGTGTTTTGCCTTGACTCACCTGATACAACCATGTACATAATGTGATGGTGAAAATGTTATTTTGTTGCACTTTCATTTGTTTCCTTGCGTATGTGTATGTACATGATGAGAGAGACAGAGAGAAACTGAAAATGCAGTGTCACATGCAGTGTTGGTGCATGAGCAAGTTCATAAAAGATACTGTATGTGTCCAATGCAGTTTGTGCATGACTTTGGAAGTGTAAAGAGCTTTTTTTGTTGTTGTTTTTCTTCTTTTTTTTTTCTTTTTTTTTTTTTTTTCTTTTTTTTTTTAATCTAAATACCATTGTGACTGTGAAATTAATCCATACTTCATTACTTCATTTTGAAAACTTCACATACTGTACTACCACAACTCCTACTACTAAGGCTCACATTTCTAATCATCCATGAAAAAATAATAACAGCTTTAATTCAATCAACATGTGCAAGAAGAACCAGCTGCTGTGGCGAAGTGGTTAGCATCACAGACTGACGGCTGGGAGGACGCGGGTTCGCATCCCAGCAGAGGTGGGTTTTTCGGCCCGTGGCTGGCTCCTAGCCAGAGTTGAGTGTGCTATGGGCTTAAATGGGGAGACTAGGACCTCACAGTCGAGTGTCATCCACTCCATAGCAGTGCAGGGTCTCCTCTGGTGTGTGGCCTCCTAGCAGCCCAACATTGATGGTCCCTTTGGACTGCCGAAGCTGGAACTGTGACGGATGAACCTGGGTGTGGCCATGTATGGGGGGATCTAAATGAGAGGCGTGAGAGTAATGCCACTGAAACGGTGCAGATGACGGGGCAGCAAAAAAAACAACAACAAAAAACGTGCAAGAAGCTTCACTCAAAGAAAACCTTGCGCCCGAACAATGCTCTGGGATATGTATAAAAAGGCAAGCAAAGGGACAACCTTCTACAGTATTCCTGGCTGTGTTCACATATTCAGTTTGGGGGGAAACATGGTCAGTTTCAGAATATCTTGAACTGTGTTTTTCAGCTTTAACAGGAAAGCCTTCCGAAGCTGTAAATTCCCTGGGGTTGAATGGGCTGAATTGACATCGGTTTTTTGCTGCCTGTTAAACTGCAGACTAAAGAGTGTTCATTCCAGTGTGCATGATGCACAGATTTAACTTTGGGCCTCTCAAAAGTGGGTTTAAACAGCACTTGAGCATGAAAACGTTTTGATTTTAATCCATGCTGCACACAAAGAAGCATCATCACTTTATAAGTTTATAGTTGCTGGTTCTTTCACCGTACTTCAGCAAATGCTCAGAAGTTTAACCAAAATGGAGATGGAAAGGAGGTGATGTTATCCACAACAACTTGTTGAACACAGATTCTGAAGATAATGTTCAGTTTATGCCCATCTTTCCCTTTAATCAAATAAACTGTTTGTCATGTTTGGGTTTTTTTTTTGTTTTGTTTTTTTCCTTTGCTTCATTTCAAGTCCAACGAACAATTTCACAGTAATTAAAACACGTTAGCAACCAAAAACTCAAGGTTTCCGAATGATCCCTGGCACAGGTGGAGTTGTATGTTTATTTCATAACTTTAAATTTTATGAGATTTAATTACCTGCTGAAAAACCAGTTCATTGAAAACTACACATCCATTGAGAATGTAGTTGTACTGATCTGTACCCACTCTTCTTCTTCTTCTTCTTCTGCATTCGTGGGCTGCAACTCCCACGTTCACTCGCATGTACACGAGTGGGCTTTTACGTGCATGACCGTTTTTACCCCGCCATGTAGGCAGCCATACTCCGCTTTCGGGGGTGTGCATGCTGGGTATGTTCTTGTTTCCATAACCCACCGAACGCTGACATGGATTACAGGATCTTTAACGTGCGTATTTGATCTTCTGCATGCATTTACACACGAAGGGGGTTCAGGCACTAGCAGGTCTGCACATATGTTGACCTGGGAGATCATAAAAATCCCCACCCTTTACCCACCAGGCGCCGTCACCGTGATTCGAACCCGGGACCCTCAGATTGAAAGTCCAACGCTTTAACCACTCGGCTATTGCGCCCGTCGATCTGTACCCACAATGCACCTTTTTTCCAAGGAGAGTGGGGGTGGGGGGGTGGGGGTCTGTGTGCGTTGTGGAGGTTATTTTCTTATCTTCTCAAGGTATGCTTGGTGAATTTACTGAACTGATATGGCATGCTTGTGTACATTATTATGTGGTTCTGTGAATGTGTGTTCTGCGTATTTAACTTTTGAAACAATTATGAATGATGATAATGTTATGTGTATGTGAGTGTGTATGTGTGTCACACATGCACACACACACACACACACACACACACACACACACACAGAGATTTGTTTGGTCATCCAAATGAATGTTCCAGAGAACTTAATAAAATATGCAAAGTGCACAGCCAAGGTGGCATCAAGCAATTATGAAATTTTATTATTGATGTACCAGTATGTCACTTCTTTCATTCGTTTGATCACTTCGATGGATGTATTGGTTTGAACTTTTGATTTTGGGTGTGTTGAAGGATAGACATGCATAATTGGTCATGTATCAAACGGCGTCATGCACTCGTCTTTTAATGGATGAAAGGTACATGTGCTGATATATATTTTTGTATGTTCTTTGAACCACTGGATGTGTGCTTGTTGCATGTGCTCATGAATGGTATGTATATGTGGATGCATGCCATTAAAACCCTGGAGTGCCATAGTACTTATTACACACCTGCATAGTGACGCCGCTGATGATGTCATCAAAAGAGGGGAAGTAACTATGGAAGGCTGAAAATTCACAGATTTGATCCACAGTGGTATATCTCCAGACCATTTTCTCAGGTTTTTGGCTGATTGTCATTGATAATGACTCATGATTTGAAACACCACTTTCTACTGGGTTTTTCCCAGGCACTCAAGGGGTTTTAACATTTGGTCATGAATGAATCAAAACCTCAGAACGGTCGGAACTATAATGAAAATCCTGATATCAGTGTCTAAAATAAAAAGGTAATCAGTTGGGTTGTGTTTGCTTTCTGTCACCACCATCCATCCCCACAATGCCCCCCTCCCTCCTTCCTTGAAAAACAATAATCCAGAACTGAGAAAGAAAAAAATGAACTTGCATCAAGTCCAAGGAAGTGGCCACATAACTATTGTTTTGAAGGCTTTGTAGGTCTTCTTTTCTTTGTTTATTTCTAGTTACATCCCCACCTTGCTCCTTCATCAGCCACCAGCTCCTCTACTCTCTTCCCACACTCCTGTAATGGACCTAGTGAAACATCTGCTCAGATTCACATAATATTTTGTACAGCAACCTCTTTTCCAACCCACACAGAACTCACCAATGTCCCACTGTCGCAAGTTAAGCCTTTCTGTATTGTATTGTATTGCTCTTTTTGTCAGAACAGATTTCTCTGTGTGAAATCCGGGCTGCTCTCCCATGGGAGAGCATGTCGCTACACTGAGAGTGCATGCAGTTTTTTGTTTTCCTATCGAAGTGGATTTTTCTACAGAATTTTGCCAGGGACAACCCTTTTGTTACCGTGGGTTCTTTTACGTGCGCTACGTGCATGCTGCACACGGGACCTCACTTTATTGTCTCATCTGAATGACTAGCGTCCAGACAACCACTCAAGGCCTAGTGGAGGGGGAGAAAATTCTGGCGACTCTGTCGGGATTTGAACCAGTGCGCTCGCTTCCTAGGCACACGCGTTACCTCTAGGCCATCACTTTTTTTTCCTGTATCTTTAGCCTCAAGAATCAGTCACCTGTAGGGGATAGTGAATGAGATGGATGCATTACTGAGCTTGCAATGAAACTTTTTTCGTCAACAAGATCCTGGCCAGAACTACTACAAAACACCCTGAGAAAGATATGGAGATTCAGCCCATTCTATGAATGCCGCCATCACCGAACAAAGATTTCAACTCAGTTTGAGAGGGAAATTGCGCAGTAAAGTCCTCAATGAACAACAATTCTGAATCTCATAGGCTTAAGTGAGATTGTGCAATATAAGTCTTTGTGGATCTAGATTCTAAACTCACCTGTGAGAAATGTTGTGCTATGAAAGTCATGAACAAACATGCTGATTGTGCTGGGAAAGGCCTCGTTGCACAAAATTTTGTAACAGGTCTGTCACAGCATTGGAGTCATACCAGTCATAGCAGGAATACATGATCTGCATGTTTATGATGAACTGTCATCAGAAAAGAGTTCATCTGTGTATGCATCGTGTGGGTGTGCATAGTGTGACAGAGTTGAAAGTGTGTGGTGTAAAACACATGCACAGGGTTTTTATTGTGTGTGTGTGTATCAGGTTGGTCTTTTTCATTTGTTTGTTTTTGGTCAGTAGACAAACTAAAAAAAAAAAATCCATATTAGCGCTCCTAAATACATCCTTCCATCTGCCTTTGTGCTTTGTGTTTATTTATTTGGTTCCTTGAGCAATTGCAGGCAGTTATGTGAACAGAGTTAGCTGTTTTTAATGAGGTGAAGTGTTTCTTGGCTCTTTTCAATGAGGTGAAGTGTTTATTGGCTCAGTTCAATGACTTAGATGTTTTTGGGTTTGTTTTGTTTTGTTTTGTTTTTTTAATTTTCTGAGAAAAAATATACCAGCTGTATCAAGCTTCAAAGAGAAGAAGAAATTGGAAAAGAATATGTGTACTTCAGTTCCTGATGAATCAAAAATGTGTTTGCAAGTGTATCATTGTTGATCCTGATTGGGCATGGTCTCACCGAGATTTTTCTCCAGTATGTAAATATTCAGTTTTTGCTCATTGTAAATTTTGTGTCTCATGATTTGAACATCAACATGCAAAAGATTATTGTTGCAACTCGTGTCTTGTCTTGTGACTTCATATGCTACATTATATTGTGCAAGTGTTCATCATGTATTCTGATCAAAGTGAATGGGTTTTTTTTGTTTGTTTGTTTTTTTGACAAAATGTGGGTGAATCTTGGATATGTGTTTATTTGATACAAAAAAAACTACAACAATAAAACACATCTTAATTGTCTGAGCTGTTTTTGTGTCAGTTGTGCAAAACCATGTGGGGAAAAAGTAATATTGATGCAACCTATTTATCAGATGTGTAACTGCAATTGTGTGAGGGGTAGGGTACTTCAAACAGAATGTAGAACTCTATAATTGATTGTCTTCAAAATACAGAATGTTAATTGTAACTGAATGACTTAGTTTCCTAAATTTGCTAGTATCACTCTATAATTTTGCAGCTGTGAGCATACAAATATAAACATATTGTACTATCAGCATGTGATTATAAATCATTAAACTTACAATTCTTTTCAAAATCATGCTTTTTGTGTTTTTATTTTTCAGTCCCAAAGAACTATGGCAAAGCTTAAGGAAGCTGAATCACATTTGTATATGAATGTATAATTATGTCTTGTGTCTACGTCTGAAGACTGCTTTCTTACAAACTACTGAATCAGTACAATTACTAATGTGACAGACATGATTATAAAACAAGCAGGCCCTTATGTAGATGTCAGTCAGACCTAATCCACAAAAACAGAACATGCAGACTGGCATGCAAGTTACTGCCTGCCGACAACAAATCATGTCACTATGCCCACAAAGCACTATTTACCAGCATGAAAGAAACACCCTTCTTCTTCTTCTTCTTCTGTTGTGTAGCCACAATCAACACGTTGATTATTTTGCAACATTTTGGGGGGGGTTCCGCAGACCAGTTGCTTGACCAAAAAAAAAAAAAAAAAAAAAATTTACTCAATCACATTTGCACTCTCCCTCCTGTCCACTAACTGGATCAGAGGGGGCGAGAAGTGACAGGCAGGCATCCTATTGATGGCCCCTGGCACCCCCCGCCGCAGCGCCCACAGCACCCACACATCCCCCCCCCCCCCACCACACACACACACACACACACACACACAAGTGAATAATCATTATGTCAAAACATCTTAACAAAGAAGCAAAACCTGTACCAGGACCGCTGCCTTAACAGCAAACAAATGTTTCGAACATGGTAGTTGTCGTTCACTATGACTATTCACAGATCACCAGAAGAATACAGCCAAATTTTAATTTTGGGGACTGAATTTTTTCCCAAGTCAATTTCATGTAGACTATGAGACACTGTCCACGGGTTTGTTTTTGGTGGTGGTGGTGTTTTGTGTTGTTTTTTTGTTATGTTTGTTTTATTTGTCCCCCCGCTGACTTTATTAGGCTGGCAGCTTACCAGCGAGAAGTTCACGTTGTAGAGTTTAATCTGTGACTCAGTTATTCAAGCCTCTCGATTGGTCTGAATGTTGTTGGCTTTTTCCATCCATGCCTGCCACGTTTTACGTGTGTCATTGCCTTCTTGGGTCATTCATGTGTTTGAAACTGGAAAATGCTGATGTGGAGTGGTAATATGCATTTAAAACTTACTATTTCCATACATAAATGCTAGATCTGTACTTATCATACCGAAGTATGACGGCTTCAGGCAACCAATATCATGATGATGTGTGCAGGTCTCATGGCTTTCACATATATATATGTCTACCTAGGCTTCTACACATCCTCGACTCTCCTCAGTACCGTTACCCTCCCACTTGTCTGTCATTCAACTCAGTGGCAATTATCTCATCATCATCATCAAACACAACACGCTTATTTCCTGTTAGGCCAGTGGACTGTTCTATGTCACTGATGAAACTCTCTTCTTCTTCTTCTTCTTCCTTTATATGGCCAACATCATTTTACTGATGATTCTGTCATAGTTTGGGGAGATTGTCGAAGATTGCACTGTTGTGAGGATTATAAAAAAAAAATTTTTAAATTGTTTGGTGGCCTGGCCAGCCAGTGCATGTTCAGCGTGCACCGACATGATGTCAAGCCTCTGCAGCAGCCGTGGATGGGGAGGACAGGAGTAGAAAAGTAACTGGGAGGGGTGGCAGGAGGGGGAGGGGGGGATTGTGGGGAACGGTGGCCAGGAGGAGGGTAAGGGGGAGGGTTGGGGGTGATGGGGAAGGGGGGGGGGGGGGTTGTTCCAGGTTCTAAAGATGGGAGGCCAGCCTGGACTTGAAGCAGTCCAGTGACTCAGCTGTCACAACCTCCTGAGGCAACGTGTTCCATTCTGGTATGGTCCTCGGGAAGAACGTCATTTGCCTGTAGCGTGTCGTGCAGGTGGCGATGTCGTAGCTCAGGTCGTTTGTCCTGGAGCTCAGCCTGCTGTCAGATGGTTTGGGCAAGTATGTGGAGTTAATGGAGATGAGACCGAGATGGAATTTGTAAAACATCTCCAAGCGGGCTTTCTTACGACGCTGTTGCAGGGAAGGCCAGTTGAGAGAGTCAAGGATGGAGTCCACGCATGATGTTTGGCGGTGGCGATTGGAGACCCATCTTGCTTCTCTTTGTTGGATCTTCTGGAGGGCCTCAATCTTTTTTGCAGTGTAGGGATCCC